>NC_056741.1:1851123334-1851255834 GCF_019279795.1 Protopterus annectens
AAATGCCATGCCTATCAATGGGCTGCTGCTGTAGCCAGGGACCAGCTAGTCACAGGTGGGGGCCCAGCCATCTAGCCCCCACTAACACCCACTGAGGAGCTCCTCACCACACTTGGGCCACACACTGAATGCACAAGCCATGACGCTGAGGGAAGCACATACACACACACTGGATGACGAGCGTAAAGGTAAGGGCCCAGTGAGGATTATTACACTAATGTATCAGGCATACATGTATCTGTATTGTATCTACATGCATGTGTCAGGTCCAACTGCAGTTGTGGATCGGGTTTTCTAATGCACAGAGGTGCACATCTATGGTGAGGACAGGACATTGTGCATTATTGCAGTTAGTACTGTAGATGTGCAGAAATGCTGCATCCATCCTATACCAAGGCCACGTGTGTCTGCTGACAATAACTCCCTCTCACAACTACCTAGGATCATCTGGTCTCCATATGGGACAGCAGCCTGAAGCTGATGAATATTAAATTGTTCTGTTGTTCCCTGGAAATACCTCAGGCATGTGAAGCTCATGCAATTTACCATGCAGACAACTATCAGTAATAGCTATATTGCTTTATGTAACAGCTATATTGCTTGTTGTGCATGTTCACTTGTGCTGGAGTTAACTGTATTGCATCACAGTGGTCACCACTGGGGCCTATCTGACATGAATTCAACATTCCTGTCACATACCTCACAACTTGTCAGTGCCAAGATGTCTGGACAGAGGCCAGCAAATTGTGCTGGACAAATGGCCTAAGGTAAGGTCATGCGTGACACATTACTGGTATACAGTGGATATACATTGTGTACACACCCCCCTTAATATGTAAGGTGTTCTTGTTACATACTAATTAGGACTACAATATGACAATCCACACTTCTTCCAGCCTTTAATGTGACCCATAACATGTCCATTTCACTTGTAAAACCAAGCATCTGTACTCATATATTGCACCACCTGTGAGGGCGGCAGACATCCTTTCAGCATGATGTTACAGTCAGGTATGATACATCATGCTACCATATGTGTCAGTACACTAACTGTGGCCTATTTGGCTGTAATATCACATACATGGGCATTGTTAAGGCACACAGACGATGTCCGACCACATATAGGTTTCAAACATATAGATATTCCAGACACATCTGTACAGAGGACTGTACAATGGTCTAACTTGCTGCATGTGAAGCAGATGCTGTCACCACACTAAATAAAATAATGGCAGCGGGAGGTGGTCACAAGCCATGTATGGTATACACATCAAAATGGTATAGGCCACTCCTGATATGATCCTCACACACACACACACACACACACACACACACACACACACACACACACACACACACACACACACACACACACACACACACACACACACACACACACACACACACACACACACACCACACACACACACACAAACAGTTGCCAGCATTAGGATTAGAACTCCTGCCTATCTAGGTATTTCTACTATACTGCTACATAGATATAAGATGCACCACAGAGCTTATACATTTCTGCCTCTTCCAAAGATACTTCTGAGGTAGATGACATCAACAGGTCAACTAAGTTGGAGTGAAGGGAAGTGTAAAGGGTAGTACACAGGTCAAAAATGGTATGAGCCACAAAGTACATGATTCACACACACACAACACACACACACACACACACACACACACACACACACACACACACACACACACACACACACACACACTTGCCAGCATTAGGATTAGAATGCCTTCCTATCTAAGTATACCCAGTATAGTGCTACGCACTTCTGTGACATGCCACAGAGCTTACACAAATCCAACTCTATCAACAGTACTTCTGTGGTGGATAATATCAACAGGTCTACTAAATTGGAGTGAAGGGAAGTATAAAGGGTAGTACACAGGTCAAAAATGGTATGAGACAGATAGTACATGATTGACACATACACACACCTGCCAGTATTGGGATTAGAACTCCTGCCTATCTAGGTATGTCTACTATAGTGTTATGCAGTTACCACATACAATACACAGCTTCCTAAACTTTCACATGGCCAAAGCTGCTGATAACTGCACAGCTGTGATAAAGTATTACAGGTGGCAGACAGTCTGCCTTCTGTTCCACCCGTACATCATGCTAGTTCTTTCTGTCTTGCATTTCAACTAGCATTATGGTTTGGGACTTCGCCAGGTTATTGTATCATGACGTGTGGCACACCTGCAAGGCATCAGCAGTACTTGTTCATCACAGATGTTGCCCCAGCACTTACTAGTTATGTCACTCCTCCTGGCATGTTTAAAGGGTGGTTATCTGTGCTTTCATCCATTAACCTGGTGCAAATGTCCATTCAGGGGCACTGTTGCAACTGCCACATGTACACAGACAACCCTCCTCTCTAAACGCCAAACACTCAGACCTGTGAGGGTTACCCATAAACACCCAATGTGGACATATGCACTCTCCAGCAAAGACTGGACTAGCAGGTCAAGAGGATAAGATCAACACCTGCACCACACCATGTGGAACACGTAGCTCACCATGTCACCCACTTTGACAGCCATGACATACAGTGAAAAGCCACACACCCACCTTCCCAGAGGCACTCAATGGACATCTACCCAAACAGCACAGACCACCAAGGCAGACACCCACTTAGACACTGCAACATGGCACATGCCAAGGGACACATATTTAACCTACAGAGTGTGCCCCAAACCTAAGCCCCTAAGGCTAACAACCTTGCAGAATACAGTGATCATGGGTAACACAATACTGAGGCGCACACATCCCACTCACTAGGATGAATATGGAGCAGGTAACAGCCAAATATCAATCACATGCCAGCATCTAACACATGACACAGCCAGTCATGTCACTCCACAACAACTGAGTATCACTTCGTATCCATGTGGGTGTGAAGGAGATGGGACACACCTCCCTGGACTACATGCCAGGAGACATAGTTGAACTCTCTGATTATGCGGTCCAGGCAGGTGTGACAGTACCCCTGGGCAGTGCACCGCTGTCTCCAAGAATGATGCTGCGGCACTATCAACAGTTGGTTGACTGCAACATTGGCTTACATGTTTTGTGTCATTCTCAGGGGATTCAGGACCACTCTGCTTGGGATGGCATGATTGACAGAACCCAATGACTTGCCATGGATGTCCTACATCTGTCACTGCTGGGTTGCCAGTTACTGCCTGCGTGTCTTGCCACCCGTATGGTGCCTTATTAGGCAGTGATCTTAATGTTATTACCATCATAACAGCTATACATCTATGCAATTTGAGGGTCATGCTGCTCAACAGTGGACATCTAACTGTCAGGATGCAGTCACTCATAAGTTGTTGGAGTGGAGGACACATGTCTGTTGTAATGGAGAGTTGGTTCACAGCAGCAGACAGCAGAACTGCAGTATCAGGCTATGCAACATTCCACAGCTGTCAGCCCCCAAACATAGACCACACCTCCACAGGTGGTGTTGTCTCCATATTCATTATGAATAGGAACACCTCCAGACGAGTATCCCATTATAATGCATTGGAGGTGCGTCTGGTACAACTGCCTTAGGGTAAAAGTGCAATCCAGACCATAGTCTGCTATGAGTCCAGATCTATGTCCCTAGACTGTCAATGCACATTCCTCAACACCCTGCCATCTCTGATGGTCCAATGCAACACTGACATAGTACGTGTCTTCAACTACCCCTCCATCACCCTGGAAATGTAGCCAATCACCAGTACAGAGGCCCAACACTTCTGGGATTCATCATTTCTATTGCCCTAAACCAGCTCATACTGACCCCTGGTAGAGGATGCAACAACCTTGACCTGTGTTGACCACTTAAAAAGGGGAATGGTGCTCATCCCCAGATGTCAATCCTTGCATGGTGAGATTCACACAGGCTGTAATCAACATGGAACCCAACATGTCAGCCACACCCCCCAAAAAGATAATCACCTGGCAAAAACTCTCTAAAGCTGACTTTGCAGCCTTGAAAACAGAGGTGGCTGTCTTCACTGCACACATGGCAATGGGATGTAGCTGCATGACTGTGGAATTATACACATAGGCACTGTACAAACAGGTACATGAATGCATGGTACTAGCCAGAGATAACAGAACCCAGACACTGTCCTCCAAACACTGGGAGACAATGTGATGGTCCCCTGCTATTACTAAAGTGTACATCAGAAGGAGGACACTGTTGCAAGGAAAGGTGGTGTCCCATGACTGTTGAACTCCCTTATTAGCCTCAAACACAACTTTGGATCCTCCTTGGAGTCCCCAACAGGCATCTATGGCAGCAGAGATGCATCAGACACTGACAAGTGTCACAGCAGCCTTGATAGTTACATCAACCACCTCCACAGCATTAAACACAGTGCTGCGACTTACTGCACAAAGTTAATACCTATACTGAGACAACAGATATTGGCCGCATTCTTGGCAACACATTCAGTGCCAGCTTTACCCCTCTTTTCCCCCACAAGTGAAGTGCTGAGTGAATGTGTTCTCACATACTGTATCCCGTTTCTGTTCTAGGCATCTGTGTGTCACAAGGATGTGGCCCTGCAGCAAGGCCACAGGGTATGGCAGTGTGGTGACACATCCACCATGTCATAGGAAGTGCACAGTATGTGCATAGTAATTCCCAATCTATAACACAGTGATTGCATATGCCTCATAGATTATAGGGCTGAGGGTTGTACATAGGTACATGTTGATGTACAACATCTGTTGTAGATCGGTGAATTGTGCATGTTCTGGTTTGGACACACCTCCGATTACTAATAAACACAGCCACAGGGGATATTCATCAACCAAACACACTGGGATTACTATTCACACACACACACACACACACACACACACACACACACACACACACACACACACGCACACTTGCCAGTACTGAGATCCATAAGTTCATTGCTTCATAGGTGTGTAGAAGGTGAATGGGCCTGAAGGCTCTACAAGGCTAGCCCAAGGGGATACTTTGGCATCAGGCCACATGACAATAGTCCCCAGTGTGATCAGGAGTATTTTCACTGGAGTGGTCCCAGGGGTGGGTACTGTATTCCCCAACCACTCATCCAGGTTTCTAGTGTGGGTGGCCAGTGATGCACACTGCTTCCCATGTATGTGATCTATATTCCATAACATGGACAGTGTCTGGGTTGTGCACATGTACCACATGCATGTTCTTTGACATGTGGAAGTGTGCTTGAGGTCTCTGGGGCATGTTGTGCAGACAGATTGGTATCTTCTGATGTAGCATTCCTGACCTCATTTGAAACATCTTCAGAAACAATACACTACTGAAAGACAAGCCTCAGATACTTCAAAAAACCGCAGAAACACCAACAAATTCAAAGGAAGACACAGAAGTAGTTAATATCCATCTTTATTCTTTCCGTCCTGGTACCTCAGCTATTCGCCTTCAATGGGACATACTTTTGCATTTTCAGTGTTCTTTTATATATTTTTTTTTCTTCTGTAGTTTTTTGAAGTATCTGAGGCTCATTTGAAACATGGCTATGTAACTGAGGTAGTGATTTTACCTACATTGACAGTATGATATGGGTATTCAGTGGAGTTGGTGGAGTCTGTCCATACAAGGCATGTGTATAAGGCATGGTATTCCCTTTGTGGGGTACATTTGCAGACTACAGCTGTTGCAGGCATACAGTGGGGAACATGGCAAAAGGGCCACTGTACACATTGATTGGGCTACTGAGGGGATGGAACAGGATGCCATGACCTTTTACTTGCTGGATAACACACACTCAGTCAAAGATGTAACACATCAAAGTACTTTCTGATGTCAGTGGCACTGTTGTGGTCAATAAGCATGTAGTCCACTGCAATCACACCGTGGGTACTATCTATGAGGCAATATGCAGGGGAACCACCAATATAGTGGTTGTTGCCTAGCCAAGTGTGTTTGTGTATGGTACATGGGTGCAGAGTGGTCTCTGAGTAATAGAAGGGTTGCCTATGTTGTTCACTAATCCATACTGTCACATTTAGGACTGTGGATTGTCTACACCAACCTCTATGGTGTTTGACAACTGTTGGCCTTGTAAGGTGGACATTGTGACATATACTAGGCCCTCAACATAATAATTTAGCAAAACCCATCCCCCAGTGGATCCTGTTATTACACAATCACACTGACCCCCACACAGGATACTGACACGCACACACACACACACACACACACACACACACACACACACACACACACACACACTTGCCAGTACTGAGTTTCAAACATCTACCTAGCTATGCATTGCTACTACAGTGTGCCTCATTTATTGCATGCTCCAGGGGAACTTATAGGATGACTGCTGCCCCAAAGTTCTTCTAAGGTGAGGAACATCACCAGCCCTTGTAAATACTGGCATTGGGTGATGTAGTGGATGAGAGATTCCAAAAAATATTTTACCCTACACACACATTTACATTTGCCAGGTGTGAGGTTCAAACCTATATCTAAACATCTTTTCAGACCATTATGTTATGCATTTACCTCATGCACCACTGCCCTTACATAGCTTAGAGTTGCCAACAGGTACTTCTAAGGTAGATGATATCTGCAGGACTGCAAAAGTCAGGCACTGACGTATACTGGGTGTAAATTGGGCCAAAAGCTTTGGGATACACACATACATATGTACACACACACACACACTTGCCAGGGATGAGATTTAAATCCATACCTATGTAGTTATTGCTACTATAGTGTACCACGTTTATCGCATGCACCACAGAGCTTATAGCATGAATGTTGTCCCAAGGTACGTCTAAGGTGAGGAACATCACCAACCCTTGTAAATACTGGCACTGAGTGATGTAGTGGGTGAGAGATTCCAAAAAATATTGCACCCTACACACACATTTGGCAGGTATGAGGTTCAAACCTCTATCTTTTCAGACCATTATGGTTACCCATTTACCACATGCACCAGAGACCTTACATGGTTTAGGGTTGCCAAAAGGTACTTCTAAGATGGATGATATCTGCAGGAGTGCTAATGTTAGGCACTGAGATGTGTACTAGGTGTAAATGGGGCCAAAATCTTTAAAGTACAGACATACATATGTACACACACAGATATTTACCAGGGATGAGATTCAAACCCATACCTATGTAGTTATTGCTATTACATTGTTCCACATTTATCGCATGTGACATGGAGCTTGCATGTTGGAAAGCTGTGCAAAGGTATCTTTGAAGGTGAGTGACATCAGCAGCAGTGCTAAAGGAGGGGTAAGGGAAGTGTTGTAAGTGTGAATGACTACTAAATCAGGTCTCTACAAGGATACACACTCTCACACAAACACTCACATTTACACAGTTGTCAGAATCAGGATTGGAACTCCTACCTAACTAATTTGCTACACTATAGTATTACGCAGGAGGGATACACATTTGGCAGGTATGAGGTTCAAACCTCTATCTTTTCAGACCATTATGGTTACCCATTTACCACATGCACCAGAGACCTTACATGGTTTAGGGTTGCCAAAAGGTACTTCTAAGATGGATGATATCTGCAGGAGTGCTCATGTTAGGCACTGAGATGTGTACTAGGTGTAAATGGGGCCAAAATCTTTAAAGTACAGACATACATATGTGCACACACAGATATTTACCAGGGATGAGATTCAAACCCATACCTATGTAGTTATTGCTATTACATTGTTCCACATTTATCGCACGTGACATGGAGCTTGCATGTTGGAAAGCTGTGCAAAGGTATCTTTGAAGGTGAGTGACATCAGCAGCAGTGCTAAAGGAGGGGTAAGGGAAGTGTTGTAAGTGTGAATGACTACTAAATCAGGTCTCTACAAGGATACACACTCTCTCACACAAACACTCACATTTACACAGTTGTCAGAATCAGGATTGGAACTCCTACCTAACTAATTTGCTACACTATAGTATTACGCAGTTATCACAAGTGCCATGGAAGTTGCATGCTAGGGAAGTTGTCCAAAGGTATCTTTGAAAGTGAGTGACATCAGCAGCAGGGAGGGATACAGGAGATTCAGTGAGTGTGAATGGCCTCAACCACATTCATCTAGAAACACACACACACACACACACACACACACACACACACACACACACACACACACACACACACACACACAACTTTACATTTGACAAGACTGAGATTACAACTGCTACATGGATACCTATTTGTACTGTAGTGTTACACAGTTATCACAAGCACCACTGACACTATAGGGCTGAGGGATAACCAAAGGCATTTCTACAGTGAATGACATCAACACATCATGTGATATAGGCCAATGGGATGTGTAGTGGGTGGGACAGTCCTCATAATGGGATTCTCTCTGTCGCTGTCTGTCTTTCTCTTCCCCGTGTGTCTGTGTGTTTATGTTTGAAATAGTATATTATGTTGGCCTTAGATATGTGTGTGTATTCCTATCCAATGTGTGTGTGTGTGTGTGTGTGTGTGTGTGTGTGTGTGTGTGTGTGTGTGTGTGTGTGTGTGTGTGTGTGTGAAGTATCAATGCTGTACAATTTGGTGTGTGTACACAGACATCTGCGAATAACCAATATCTGTAGTCCACTGTGTTCTGAGACATGAGCTTCATTTCTCTAAGTGTAGGAGCATGCCCAGTATGACCCTCTATATTGAGTGTGTGCATCCATTCCAGGGAGGGTTGGACTCCAGTTCAGGGTTTTGTGTGCTACAGCTTCACCTAGCAAACAGTTTCTGCAGGATATCTGTAAATAGGTTGTCAATATGGAGACACAATGGGTGTAACATACAGGGGATACTGTAACTATTGCTGTCTGTCCTGTTTGTCTGACATGTTTGGTTGTAGCATAGATATTCTGACATATGTACTGTTTTACACTGTGATGGGTGGGAGGGTGGCTTAATGGCTAAGGTGTTTTCCTTACAAACACAAGGTGCAGGGTTTGAGTCTCACAAGGGATAATTGGCTAAGCTTGAAATGGCTCACAAGGGCAGTTAGCTTAGTACTAAACTATGAACTATGAACTATGAACTATGTGTCATGTCATCAACTACTGACAGTTATCATTCTTTGCTCACACTTATTTACCAGGAATTACAAGATGAATGTAGCTGAGACCAGTATTCTGAGGCATATAGACTACACATTCTGGCACACACCTGCCATTGTGGAGGGGTAGCTATGGACAATAGACTGCTGGTTCTGTGTAAATGGTGCAGCACCTTGTTTGTATGCCATCTGGGGTTCCCCTCCTTGTGTTTTCTCAACTTCATGAAATGGCCATATCCTGCTGGGGCCATACCTCTCAGCTGTACAGATGCAACCAGGTTATCCAGAGGCAGGACTCTTATATCTGGTCAGTTTACCTTCACATTGTAATTTACAAGTGGTTTTGTGGCTATTCATTCATGGGTTTGCAGTCAGGAGAAGTATGGGTGGGCATTACAGTTTCAGACTTCACACATTCCTTGACATCCATGCTTTTACACCCCTTCTGTTATTCTCTCCTCCACCTAACATAATGTAAGCAATATCTCAGAGGTATCCCTATAGTTGGACCTTTATCCCAGTAGTATTATGGCCTGATCCACAGTCCTTGCAGTAGGACATGGGGAGGCATGCTACTGGCATTTGTCAACATGGCCTTGCATTTGTTTTCTGTTTACTGTTAGGTTGTTAGTTGGGACCCTCTGACATTCCATACATTGACACTATGGGTGAGGCATGGGCCTTTGTCAGAGGACTGTAGGCCATTTAAGAGTGCCGCAGGCCATCTGTTACTACATTTCTACATGGGATTGCGTGTGGGAGGGTGCACACCTGCAGACTTTAACATTTGAAATGACTACTGGTATTTCGGTTACACTGTTGGCTACCTTTTCATATTGTATCGTGAGCTATCATGCAGACAGGAGGCATATCAGTAGAGTACACAGGTTAGATCTTAATAGCATATATTTCAGTGTCAGACTTCTTACCCTTCAGAACTGGAATGCAACTGCCATACCTGTTGTAGTATGTCTGTGTAGGTCTGTTGGGGGGATGTACACCATTGCCATCATTTGGGGCCTTATCCCAGCCTTTCTTCATAGTCATCTACACCTGTCCTGCTTGGTGAGGCTGGTGGTGGATATGTGACCCTCATTGACATCCATGTATGTGACCTATTGACACCCACAGTTGTTTGGGACATCATATATACTGCACTGAGGGTTGTCACCTTGTGTACTGCTGCCTAGTATGTTGACACCAGTATTTGTTATGAATTTCCTGCTGTCCCATAAAGCTGTCTGGTGCTATCCCATTCAGCCACTGAATTCCCTTGCATCCATATCATACATACAAGTATGAGAACATACTACATTCAGTAATTGATAGGAAGAGTGACTTACCTTGTTGCTGGGCCAATATTGAGGACAGTGCTGGAGGGCAGACTATGTTGGATGAACATAGTACACTCCCTGTACATGGTAAAGCTCAGGTAGTGTCATGTTTGGCATCACTTTGACTGTGTGTGTGAGTCAGAGAGAGGTATCAGTCCCTGGGTCTCTACAGTGTCAGTGTGTGTGCTATGCGTTGCCTCTTTGCCAAGGCCTGGGCATACTGAGCATGCCTCCTTCTGCCTACATGGGCAGGCTCAGGATGCTCCTCCTTCAAGTCCCTCTGTGCCTGTGCTGGCCTTGGCAATTGTGGGGGGCTGTGTGGCCCAGCCCCGTGCTGTTCCTGCTGCAGCTATTTCCGCAGGATCATATTGTGTAGCATGGCACATACTATGAACATTTGTGTACATGTAGTAGGACAGTACTGCAAGGCTCCACCAGATATGTCAAGCCAGTGGAACCGTTACTTGAGCATCCCAAACACACACTCTACAATGATCCTAGTTTGTGCGTGTGCCTCATTATGGTGTTCTTGTTCAGGTGTGTGTATTTCTGATGGGTATCATCAGCCACAGCTACAGTGCACAGCCAGCATCCTCCACTAGATGGCCATGTGGGATATCCCCCCTGGAAAACGCCTGATACAGCTGTGAGCAATGCCAAATGTGGGAGTCGTGATAGCTTCCAGGGCTGCCAGCACACACATTCATGATAATGCCCTGGGCATTTCACATGACCTGGCAGTTGATGGAGGGGAAGCCATTGCGGTTTATGTAGACCCTGCCCTGCTCACCGGGTGGTGCTTTGATGTGGATGTGCATGCAGTCTATAGCACCAACTACCTCAGGGTATTCTGCTATACAGTAAAGAGATGCATACATGTGGTCAGCACCTCACAAGTGGTGGGGAAATATATGTGCTCATTGGCATGTTGTGTCATGGCATCCAGGAACTGGTGGAGTACCCTGGATCCTGATGCCTGTGAGACTCACGTGATATCCCCAGTTGGTCTTTGGAAGGTACCTGTGGCTAGTATTCTTAAGCCTAGACATACCTTGGTATCCACTGGGATGGGTTCCCCTCTATTAGTTCTGTGTGTAAGGTGTGGCCAACACAGCTCAACGATTTGCTGTAGAATGTCCCCGTCCACCCTATAGTGCTCTACTATCTCCAGCTCATGTAGGCCCTGGTAGGTTACCCTGGGTCTGTACACTCTTCTCCTCCTCCTCACTGTGGGTCGGTTGTCAGCATTCTCCTCCTCACCACCCTCAGTCTCTAGCACATATTGATGGAGTAAAGCAGCAGCAGCCTCTAACATTTTTAGTTAGTTTTTCCAGTTATAAATTTCCCATCTTTGTACACCGGTGGTGTAGAGATTGTGGGAAAAAAGTCTGTAGGGTGTTTGCATAGTTTATATTAGTGTGCAGAGCTGCTGCATGTGTAATTGGCTGACTCTGATACATTCCACCTGCCAGCTATGCTAGTTCTCCTTGATTGCCTTCCTACTGCTGTTTCCCCTTCCCATTTCCTCCCTATTTAAGTCCCAAAGTGTGCCATGCATACCCAGTGCTCAAATGTAAACAGTGCTGCCATTTCCTCTTTTTTTTGTGTAAAACCTGGTGTACGGTGTGCACACCTGTTTAGGCTATGTACACACTGCTCAGGCACATCTGACACACCCCCTTCCTTAGCTGTGCTTAGCTAAGGGCAAACACAGGCCACAGAGCTCCAATGAGCTTACAACAAGCATGACACACCCCTTATGAAGTCATTCAGCACTTTTACTTGCACTGTTGGACTGCTGCACCTAAACAGTTAGGTACAAGCTGACACTTTGAGGAAATCTGTGATTCAGTGCAACTCCCCTCATTTGCATACCCCAGCGTGTAAGTCCTTAGTTACTGCACTTAGACAGACCCCTTCCCCTTGACAACCAAGGGGAAAGGCATATTTTTTTGCCAGCAAATGAGGTGATTTGCATCCCGCACAGCTTTCCATGCAGGAACAGTGTAGGGCCACTCATGCATGTGAAAACGGCACTTTTCTGGATCGCTTGGTGGCCATTTTCCATGCAGGAGCTCCTACACTGTTCCTGCATGGAAACCGGCCATTCATGAATCCCGGAGACTATTCAAGTCTTTAAAACATTCTGTACAAACAGATCATAAATCAACATGTAAGAAGCTATTTACAATATCATAGCTAGTCTTGATAGAATGTAATACACAAGTAAATCTTAACCTATGTACAAAAACTCAGACAGATATGCTAGCACAAATAACAGTATCTAATTTCTTCACAACCTACTCCATAAGATATGTAATATATTAAAAAATGACATCATATGACTTACCCCATGTCAACATGACTATGTATGCAGATGATCTACTCATTTTATTGGCAAATAAAATGATTTCTGGGCTTCAACACAAGTTACTGGGCAATTTTATTTATTTCTGTAATTGGCTATCAATAGATTAATAATTTAATTAAAAAATCTAATAGTATAATGTTTGCTACACTTCAAAAACTGGCCAATCACCCCATAATGATTGTAAGGAGTAACTTAAATAATCCAATACTTACTGTTACAGAGCAAAAATATCTAGCAGTCATCCTTGACCCATCTTAACATTCTGAAGGCATGCAGACAGCACAGTCAAACACTTTCACAACTGAGTCTTTGCTACAAAGTTTCTCACCTATTGCTCCCAATTACAAGGCAGTCTATAGCTGGAAATGCCCTCAGTCTAGCATCGGCACACAAAAACTACAGCTACTGGAAAACAAATTCTGTCATTTGTACTTCTAGCCAACATGCAATACCCACCACTGTGATCCCTTAAAGAGATTTCTTTGGCTATTGGTTACTAACTAAAGTACTAAGCTACTCTGCACTCTCAGTTGTATAAAATTTATCATCCTGTGTCAATGCCCCTCACTAAAGTCAACCTTACAGTTAAAAGAATTATCTTACTCATTGAGAGGAATTAAGACTGATAGCATTACTTTGATGAGACCACATTTTGGCTCTATGCTTGAGGAAAGGGCCTTCAGTAAACTTGTCTCAGCAACATGGAGTCAACTACCTGGAGATATATGTTCTGAAATAATGTCCGGTGGCTTTGTGGCTAAATTGGAGGAACACATAGTAGAATAAACTGTCTATAATTGATTTTGGGACACTGGGTAAGTTGCTGCAGGCTTGTAGACTTTCTGTAACTAGAATATTCATAAGTACTACATATAGATATCACTCTGCTAAGAGAACTTCATGCCATAAAAACTGTATTTCCACATTGCTTGAAATATTGTGAACATTGTTGTTTCTTGCCACCCCTTTTCAGTGCATCTTTACTTTTGATAAGCAGTTTTGTTATCATATGATAACAAAGCTTTTATCATTTTTTTACTGAATTATATACTTGCTCCTCTGGAGCAAGAGTTCTGGCTAAAAAGAGTCACTTGACCAGTATACCTACCTGGTTACCAAATTTCAAATAAATAAATATATATATATACATGCTTACATAACTAAATAAATAAATGTAGGTCCTCTTTACTTTTCTGCATCTCAGTATGATTTCTTGAAGTGCAAGTTTACGGTTGCACTTTCTTCTGTTGCAATTATGGAAACCTGGAAACTCAGTGGTAATAGTTATATCAAGCTGACTACTCTCTTCTCATGTAGTTCAGTACCACATATTTAGTTCATATTATATAGGATCATAGGAAGTTACTAGGCTAATGGCCATAGGGCCCTATGGCCCTTACAAGCCTAGCCAAGTTCTAACCTTGTTTCAATGATCAGCATCTACTGCCCCTGTCCAAGAGGGATACAGGTGGAACGCCCAGGATGAATTTACTGTCACCCATCCAATAGTCCAGATTTGAAGAAAGCCAATGAGGTGTTCTGTTTGACATGAAGTGGGAGTCTATTCCAAAGGTGTGGTAACCTCTGGGAGACAAATCTGTCCCTCCAGCAGGTTCTAGTAATATCGCATACCAGGTTAAGGTCTTTAGACAGATTAACCCGTGTACCATTTGACTTGCAGATATGCAGCATTTCTAATAAAGCAGGGTCAGAGAGTGCCTTATATGCTAGGCAGGAATCGCCTCTGAGTAGTCTGTATGAACAGAATAAAGTGACAGTGATTTCAGATGATCCACATAGGACAGATGCATCTTGAGTTTTCCTTGTGAGGAACCTTTGTGGTCTCTCTAATTATTTCAGGTGCTTGAAAAGCTACATAACAAAAGGGGCATTGTTCTCAATAATTGGCCTGATGAGGGAAGAGTACAGGGAGGTTATAATTTCTTTTTTTTTTCCTGAGGCAATGCCCTTACATATAAGATTATCAATACAGAATGCCCTTCTTACCACTGTGCAGACATGGTGATCAAAGGTGAGGTAGCTGTCAACCTATGTGCCCGGGTCTCTCATCACTGAGTGAGTACTTAGGGTGTTGTTATTGATGTGGTAGTTACCAGAAACGTTGCTCTTAATGAAAGGGATGATAATGCATTTTATTGCATTGAATTTAAGGACATGACTTTGGCTTCAATCATTTGTTTGTGTAAGACCCTCTTGTAGGATGTTGACATAATTTGGAGATTCTATATGCTTCCAGTTTGCAGTCATCAACAAACTTTGTCAGCCACAGACCTTTAGCTTTTGCTTGTATTTCAGAGAAATATATTCCAAATAGTAGAGCCCCCAGACTGATGTAATGTTATAAGGGTTGATACCTAGCTGGGTGAGTTTGTTAATGATGCCTGAGTGGGAGACAGTGTCAAAAGCCTTGGCTAAGTCTAGGTAGGCTATATGCACAGATTTCCCCTTGTCCAGGGCCTTGGTGACTGTGTTGAAGAAGCCCACCAGGTTTAACAGGCATGATCTCCCTTTGACAAATCCAAACTAAGTAGGGTCAAGTGTTTGGAAATTCCTATATCTTTGCTGATAAGGTCCATGATGATTTGCTCCATGGCATTGCAGATAAGGTTAGTCAGTCTAACAGGTCTATAGTTCCTGGAATCAGTGGAAACGCCACCTTTGTGCAAGGGAATAACAATGGATGTTTTACATTCAGCTGGGACAAAGCTGGTGCTTAGACTATGATTGAAAAGAGTACCCAGTGGTGTTGCTAATTCTTGTTGGAGCCCATGTAGGACACAGCCTGGGATGTTATCAGGTCCCATAACTGCTGTGTTTTCGGTCTTTAGAGAGGCATTTATGACCTGCTCTTTAGAGATACAAGGTAGGGGATAGGTGGCAGGGATGTCATGGGTTACGTGTGGTAGGGACAGGGGAATGACATTTTCACAGAACCTGTCAGCCAACCGGTTAGCTATGTCCACAGGCTCAGTATATGTGATATCATTAACCATCAGTTTGGCACAAATCTGGGCCTTTCTTTTTAGGTTATGGATGTAACTAAAGAAGCCTTAAGTTGTTCTTAGCTGGGGAAGCTAATCTGGATTTGTAGTTTGTTTTGGAGGACTTCACAAGAAGTATTTGCTTGTTTAAGCTGAGGAGCTAGAATTTCCAGTTTAGGGCTTGCTCCCTCTTACCTTTATTTACCAGGAAAGTCCAACTTGGAAAAAAGCCAATTTTCAGTGGAGGCCCAAGAGAAATGCTCCAGATGCATGTCTTTGTAACGTGGGAGGTAACCAGAGTACCC
The DNA here is from genome assembly GCF_019279795.1 of Protopterus annectens. Classification (NCBI taxonomy): domain Eukaryota; kingdom Metazoa; phylum Chordata; order Ceratodontiformes; family Protopteridae; genus Protopterus; species Protopterus annectens. The sequence continues at coordinate 1,851,139,429 of NC_056741.1, forward strand.
AGAGGAAATCCACAGGAAGGACATGCAGACTCCACACAGAAGGTTCCCCAGCCAAGAATCAAACTGGAGAACCTTTTGCTGTGAGGCAACAATGCTACTGTTGTACCACTGCACTATCCATGACTCTTAGAGTGCAATGTCTTCCTGTTATTGTAAAGCCTGTTAATGGCAGTTGTCCACCAGGCAGGTTTGGTCTTCTTTGAGGAGCTTATTTTGGTCCTATCATGTATGGCCAAGTCAATGCAGTTGTACAGGTGTTTGTATAAAGCATTGGTGTACAGCTTGGCATAGTTGCCAGTTCCATCTGAGGGGGGAGGTGCAGTGTAGCTATTTATACCATCCCATAAGAGGTTATAATATGCTTTGGAGAAGTTTTGTAGTTTAGTTGCTGCTGCAGGGGGGTCAGGTGTGATAGTTACTTTGAATGAGGCTGATTTGTGGTCAGATCTCACCAGGGAAGACTTCACAGTGGGGGCTCTACAGTGGTCCCTCATAGTGATAAGCACCAGATCCAGGATGTTGGCACCCCTTGTGGGAGTATCAACCACCTGGTCCAGGGAACTGGAGTTAATGAAGTCGAGGAATCTTTGGACAAGTGAGCTTAAACATGAGTAATTTATCCAGTCAATGGATTGGGTAGTTAAAGTCACCCAAAACCATGGTGTTCAGATGTATCTTGATAGACTCAAGTAGATCCAAATAGGCAGAATGGGTATCCTGAATCATGGAGGGTGTATTGCAGCTGACAATGAAGTATCTCCAGGGAATCATACTGTTTATTGTTGCCTAATTTAGGAGGTGTATTTATCTTTAACTCATTTACTCCAATGGAGCTCAGGAAGTTTTCACTGTAACTTCCAATGGGCGGAGTCTAAGCCTTTCAACAGAATCAAATTATGTCCTTACATTTCAAACAAATGTTCATATCTCTGGAACCACAGAGGTTATGAAAGAAGTATAAATGGCAAAACCTTCAGCACAAGCTATTTTATAGTGGTAGTATTCTTTAGGTTCCAGGTCTTAAACCAAATTTTATAAGTCACAGTAAACACAGTCCCCTGGATTTACAAATCTTCCATGCAGGACTAGCTTAGCCCTGCATGGAAGCGGCCATTTAGAAGCAGGATGGCAGCGCGCCATGCATATTAATGAAGACGCACTGCCTGAGCTCCTAATCTTACATGGAGCGTGTAAGAATGCAGGGGGCATGTCTGAGAGCAGAGCTCTCAGAATATACACACCCCCGCAATGAAGAACAGCAGAAAGGCCAAAAGAATGAGTGAGACTGCTCATAGGTGTCTGCATACCCCCAGCAACATCCCCTCACGTGTACAACAGCAATAGTAAATATAAAGAAAATAAACATACCATTATTTTTTTATGAATCCGATTAAAGTTAACCATAGGTCCGCGGGTTTGCCCATTGCTTTGCTACGGTTAATGCAGCTTAACTGGCCAAAGAGGATAACAAGGAAGATATATGCAAATGAAGCAGTATAGCAACAGTGTAGTGGGCAGAGCATTCACCTTACAAGCAGGCATTCTCGGATCAAGTCCCACTGCAGCACCTTCCATTTTCTATGTCAAATCATGTTATGACCAATATTTTAGTTGCATAACCTACTAAATAACATATATTTGTGAACTGGATACTGCATTAAATGCAGATGTGAGGTGTCAGTGTCATAATGTTGCAAAGTCCACAGATAATCACATGTGCCCCATACAGTATATGTACACAGGAATCATGGATACAAATGGAAGGTAAAATGTGTAATGAATGATAACCCCATACAGCTTCCAAATCCCCCTCCTTCCCAAGAACCATTAGATATTACTGTCTAAGTCAGTGCAGTTGTAAGCGGGAGTAAGCACTAGTAAGCAAGTGTAAGCACCAATAAGCAGTAGTAAGCATATTTAAGCACGTAAGCGAGTTTAAGCCCGTTTGCATGGGGGTAAGCAATGCACACACAGGTTAAGCAATACTGAAACTAACTCTCTGTAAGCATATTTAACCGGAGGTTAGCAGTGCTTACCCTCACACAAACCCACTTAAACCCACTTACAAGTGCTCAAACGTGCCTTAATTACTCTGTATCCAACAGTTGCTGTTCTGCCCAGCAACAAAATAAACAGCCTTGCAGGTCTTGAACCCAGGACCCCACACATTATATTCACAGCAGTTAACCTCCAAGCCATCACAGCAGTACAGAAGAATGAGGTATCACCAAACAAATCCTCACTATATAAAATCAAACTGAACCTGTGAAAGGACTCATTATACAATCATATGTTTTATAACCCACTACATAACATAAATATGTGAACTGGAGTACAGCAGTAAGCCCAGATGTGAGGTGCAATTGTAATACAGTGTTGAAGTCCCCAATAAAACACAAGGACCCCATACAGTGTACGTACACATGAATCATGGATACCAGACATATATATAAAATGTAATGAATAATAAATCAATGCCAAAAAGAAAACATAATGCAAAGTCTATTGTAAGCAATGCTAAGCACTGCACAGGCCAGCTAACTCAATGTGCCCAGTGGTATACCCCTTTAAACAATGCCAACCTTAGGTAAGCAGGTTTGCCCATAGCTTAGCCTTTTCAAAACCGGCCAATAACAGCAAAGTGCAGGAAATAGGCCCTACTTAAACCGAACAGGTTGGAATACATGTCACAACTGGTTGTAGCTTCCCTTTGCAGGCACCATGGCAGAAAGGGGAGAAGGTGCGCGCTTCCGGGCACCGCACTGGGGCATCCAGGAGTCCAGTGTCATGGCAGGACTCCTTGTCAAAAACCATGAGCAGAGACTGCTGCAGGGACAGTACCAGGGTTCCTAATTTAAGGTGGAAGCCTGGGACCATCTTGCCTGTGACCTCACCAGTGCAACAGGCAGACCCCGAACTGGTGAGCAGGTGAGGCATCACTATGCTGACCTGAAGTGGCGTAAGGGGGACCTCTTGGAGCAGTGGATCCAAGAGGCTAGAACGGCAGGGGCTGTCCCAGCTGTGTGTAAGTATCACTCCACTATGTGTGTAATAATTGCCAGCTGAGGTATATCATGGATAGGTATGGCTAAATATTCCTCTTATGTCCTCCACAGCTGCAAGTGAGTGGGCCGCGAACCAGGAGGCCCATGGAAGTTGCCTGGAGAGGTTGCAATGTGAGGCAGGTCAGTAATACACTTGCATGTACTGTCATAGGAAATAAATCTAAAAATATTAGTAAATGAATTGTCTGTATAAAACCTGTACTGTATAAGGCAAGTAATGTATACACCGGAGAATATGGCAGGAAAAGTCTCACATAGTTTGTATGTAAATAAAAGCATAATAGCCTGTCAATAAAAGTCTAATGACTGGACTGTATGTGTATACACTGGTAGCAAATGGTAATGTAGATTTGCAATCACGTAATAACACTGTTGTATTAAGACTGTTACCCACACTGTGCACCATAAATAGAATGTGTAGGAATGCCTGTATATGACAGGTATAATCCCCAGAGACCATGTAGTACAACTGACAGACACATAGACAGAAAACAGGAAAAAGCCAGACAACAAAACCTGAATAGCACATGCAACTGAGACGTGAACTGTTGTATTTTTAGCACACACAGCCATGCTTTGAATCCTGGCAGTGGTAGTAGTCTGCATACAGAATCATGCCCCACAACTGTACAGATATGTGCAGAATGTCCAGTAATGTGGCCCATATCTGTTGCCTGTCAACATGTCCACCCGGGAAATCATTGGGATGATCCCAGATGTATAGGCAGCAAACAGGAAATACAACTGATTGACACACATCTATGAGAACAAAGCTGGCACACTAGTAACACCCCAAACCCTTATGAGAGTAGGAAGCCAAGTATGTCCCATTTACACACCCATGTTGTCAAGCTGTGGCCAGAGTTTGTATAGCAACAGAATGAGATGTATGTGCATAATACTAATGTGTAATCTGGTACTTTGTGTGGCAACATTCAGGTAGTGCTAACAAACATTGCTCCCACAGGTATGTCGGATACGAACCCTGTGCTGAGAAATAAAAATCTTGATACCCTGTACTGGTACTGTTTACTCTGGTATTGTATGGAATTGTGAGTGTTACAGTTGCTCTGAATAATAAAGTATCACTGATCACTGTCACCCACACTGTGCTACATAATATACCGGTGTAGGAAAGCCTGTATATGTGTGCGGTAAGTCACTAAAGGCTGAAGAGGGCAACAGTCTAGATATGTCCCGGTCCCGGTTCACCTGCATGTGGTCAAGACATGGCCAGAGTCTGTGCAGAAAGAGATTGGCAGCTATGTGCACAACATCAACCTGGAATCTGGGAGTATGTGTAGAAACAGTTAGTGTTAACAAACATTTCCTCCACAGGTATACCAGGTAAGAGGTGTATACTGCAGGTAAAACCAGTTCATGTATAAAGATGACGACAGCCATATCACTGTCCAAACTAAGGCTATAGGGTAGTTTAGTAATACTTGTAAGGTACAGATAACAGCACTGACTAGGAAAGTAATGTGGACTACAGGAATATACTAGTTGTTAATTGACATCTTTCACCTCCCACCATACCTCCAACAATAAACTACATACCCACCTCAACTGGTATGTAATGACTTCACTGTTTTGATGGGACATATGTCCTATTGGTTGATAATTATTTAAATCTGTCTCATACATGCGCTATATTGATATATTCCAACATTGGTGGCATGGTGCCATCAATGTACCTGCATGCTGTTGTTATTACCACTGTGGTCCCATATATGCATGTGTTCCATTTGCTATGCAACTGTTCCGTATCTGGTGTCTGGGTTAATGGGAATATCTATGCATGCTGTTACACCTAACCTGGGAATGTGTTGAATATTACTAATCCACATATGTTGATAAAATTTAAATACTATAGCACGTTTGGGTAGGCCGGTCCCAGCAGACCCACCTGTCCCACCTCAGCTGGCCATGACACCGGGCACCAGCATGTCTGGGGCCCAACCCGGGACCTCCTCATCCATTGGTCCCGCACCACCTTTGGATGGAACTGCCTCAGGGGATGGGGCTCTTTGTCCCTGGGAGTGAGCGTGGACAGGAAGCTGTCACCCGACACCAGGTCCGGGTCATGGTGCGTAGAGAGCTCGATCAGCAGTTTGGAGATCTTTTACACCAGCTTGAGGGCCATGTGTCGTGACTAGAGGGTCGGGCTGGCTCTCCGACTCAGCCCCCAGCACAGCCACCTTCGGGGCTGTAAAGGTGGAGTGGTGACTGCTCATGGGTTGGGATCTCAGTCCCACTGTTTCCACTAAGGGGCTCATGGGCTTCCGATTTCCCAACACCCCTCCCCATCAAGGTGTCTGCCCCCACATGTGTCATATACCGCCCCTGTATGCATCTTGTTTGTCTTGTCTGTTAACCTACCCAACCTAACTCCCCAAATATACCTATTATCCCTCCCCAACATCCCATTCTCACCTGAAAAAAGGGGCAATCTGATCCCAAAAAAAAATCACGCCCCATATATAGATGTCCATTTCGCACACATGTCCACTTGACACATGTAATGTGGTCTAATTGGCATCAAAACATATTATTGTTGTCCTCACCCCTCTCTCAAGGATTTGAGTGTCCAAATCTAATTCAGTGTATATACAGCTGTTGCTGTAGAAGAAATGGGCAGCTATGGAACTTCCCTATACCCTTCCTGCACATCCTTAGCTATTTTCCCTACTGACTTTCCCTCTTTCTGCCCCTTTTTCACCACTGTCCTATCAACCCTTTTTTCTTTTCTTTTAAAGAAATTAGAGCAGGGATAAGTGGGAGTAAGCACTTTTAAGCAGCAGCAAGTGGGTTTAAGCTTGTTTACATGGGGGTAAGCAATGCCTACACAGGTTAAGCAATTAAGAAGCTAAATGAGTATAAGAAACTGTAACCGGATGTTAGCAGTGCTTACATCCGTGCAAACCCACGCAAACCCACTTACAACTGCTTAAAAGTGCCTTAATCACTCTATATCCAACGGTCCTTGTTCTGCTCAGCAACAAAATAAACAGCCTCTGCAAAGCTCAAACGAAGGACCATGCACACCATAGCCAAAGTGATTTACCACTAAGCCATGCCAGATATACATAGCCATGATGTTTTCACAAACATATCATCCAGCCCAGTCATTCAATAGTACAGGGAATGTAGGTCAGCATGTAGATGTGTGTGAGTGTGTGTGTGTGTGTGTGTGTGTGTGTGTGTGTGTGTGTGTGTGTGTGTGTGTATTAATATCTAAATAGAGATAACATAGCTATATATGTAGATATCTATATATATATATATATATATATATATATATATATATATATATATATATATATATATATATATATATATATATATATGTATATATATATATATATATCTATATATATGATTTATTTATTTATTTATATTTGTTGCCCGGGAGTGTCCGACTGGATGTAGGTCCATTTTCAGCGGAGGCCCGGGGAGAAAAGCTCCACAGTTAAAATAAACAGACAGTAGTTACACTGGATTACATAACGATTAACAATTTACATAGCAATTACTTACAACATATTTACAGATGAACATAGTATAGTCAAGAATATATATATATATATAAATATAAACATATATACATACATATGCATACATCTATAGATATATATGTCTACATCTATATGTATATATATATATATATATATATATATATATATATATATATATATATATATATATATATATATATATACAGCAATATATATATATATATATATATACATATGTATATGCAGATTATATATATATGCATATATATATATATATATATATATATATATATATATATATATATATATATATATATATATAGGTATATACGAACATACATCTGTAGATAAAAATGGGAACATAACAAAAATATATATGTCCACATGCACCGTTAATGACAGGCCTCAAACAACATATGTCTTGTACGAATAGGTATTCCCCCCACAGCCAAACACATCTGCCCTCCAATACACTACCAACTGTTGCAGATCCCATAACCAGGACCTGACACGACAAGGGCACATGATGTTAACAGTACTCCAGGCTGGTATAAGTAACATATCATGCAGTACAGTCTGGCTACCATAGGGAATGTACAATGTGGAAGCAATCAACATCCCTAGGATACATATACACAGAAACATATATGCAGATACAGAGGTATATATATATATATATATATATATATATATATATATATATATATATATATATATATATATATCTACACACACACACACACACACACACACACACACACACACACATATATATATAAAGATATATATGCAACTACATATACACACGTAGAGATATGTATAGGAAGATACATATGTAGAAGGTGCACGGAATATTGAATAGCCACCATGCCTACAGTTACCACCTTACCAACTGGACACTGTATGAGGCTCCCATACAAGTGACAATTGTTGCCTGTAACATATACAAACAGAGAGGTCAAAGGATATAATGCCACACAGGTTTGCATACATGGGAAAGCTTTATTTGTTTGCTATTACAGTTATATATGCCATGTCATATAGCTGTTTAGACACTGACATCCATATCAACAGAGTAATGCAACTGCGAAACAGTTATACTAATACAGTAGTCTGGAAAGATTTACATATGTTGCTGTCCAGGCCGAGGCCATCAAGTAGTACAATAGAAAAGACAGACTGGGCCACAGGATACCAATCAATCAACAGTAAGTAATGCATATGTATAGTTCAGCAACCTCTATCTACACTCTGTACACAATCCCTAGGGGGGTAAAGACCTCAGTTGACACAATGGGATGTATCTTGTTGCATAACAAGGCATAACTGACACCATCACAATCACACTGACAAACAGGACAGTCTGTATGGCAGGAGGCAGTAGGCCTGCATTTACCCAAGGTGGATTGTATGGTAATGTACATCCAAATTCCTTAAGGCAGCTTACCCCTGATACCCCCACATGTTGAAACAGCCTAGGTTAGTTCTGGTGCATCTCCCCCCTAGACTCAATAATACAGGGCCATATACCACTGTTACATACACTGGTCTCTGGAGTGCATAAGGGCACACATGTATTGTGTAGGTGAAGCTCACACATATATGGCCCCAACCACTCAGCATGTGTGGGGGACACAACAGCAGTGGACTGATGGCAGGAATGGCAGTATGACATACTCACAGCCCACTACATTACAACCCATGACAGCATATCATATGTGCAAAACCTGGTATATAGGTGGAGGACAGAGGCTGGAACACAGGCCCATACATGTAAAACTGTTGTCATACACTAAGCAAGTTGCTGGTGTTACAGGATAGTCTGCACCATGCCCTTAGTCAGGAATATGAAGTTAGAAACAGAAATGGATGTAGCCATGTATTGATAGCACTCAACACACACACTGCCAGTGATATATCTGACAAAAGACTTGTGTGGTGGACAGACAAAACATAATAGGAACACCCTCTGGCCATCAGGAGGATAGGCCCACAGTTGAGGGCTATTCAGACAGACTGCATTCCAAGTTAAACTAGTATATACACCCCTGGGTTGGTTCTACCTGATGGTATTGCTGGACCAGTACATGAGGAGGCCTCAGGGTGGGACACACATGTGCTGTGGCTGGGTAACATGGGCAGATGAGTTCAGAGAGGTGGTTCTGCTGGCCAGTAGTATATATACATGCTATTGTGTCACTGTTATAGAACATATGTTGGTAGTAATAGTCTACACAATCCCAGAACATGTCCAACAGCATGCATAGATAACCACAATAGCACAGTATGTCAGATGTGCAGCACATACATAGCAAGCATACCACAGGCATATATGGAACCATTGTGGCCCTGACAATGGCATGCAGGTGAATAGTCTGTAACAGGCCTGCAATGATAGTGTCCACACAGGAAACATGGCTACAAACATATTGCACAAAACGTGGTACAGTACAATATCTGCCCCACTGGTAGGTATGCTGTAGCCGTACCTATTGAGATGTGTGTACGGTTTGTCACTGATATGGGGGGGTGACAGTGATGTGTATTAAGAACTGTGGTAACCTTGCTGCATGACCTACTTACACCTGTGTCCATCTTTGTCTTTCAGGCACGATGTCTCATGCAAGGCTGCCAGCCTACTCAGCAGCGGAAAATGACATCCTGCTGGATGCACTAATCCATCACAATGCAACCTTGTTTGACCGGGCTGTCCATGATCAGCAGGAGTGAACCGCCCTGTTGAACGACCAGGTACAGAGGGTCAATGATGTCGGACTGTACAACCGCAGTTATGAGCAGGTCCAACAACATTGTTCTGACCTGCTTCACAATGCCCATTGGTGTGCTGCTGCAGTCCAGGGGATCACTTTGCCATGGGGGGCCATGCCATCCATCCCCCCGACACGTGTGGAAAAGCTCTTTGCCAGCCTTGTGGCACTTGCCCATCTGGCCACACACCAAACGCCAGACACTTTTGTGGAGATGGGTACAACCCACACACTGGCCAAGCAGTGTGCAGGTAAGGCCACAGGGCACATCTGTAGACCACTGTTGCATATACATCTGCATCGGTACAGGTAGAGCATGCATATCTGATATGTCATAGATAAATTTTGTTGCTGCATAGTAGTGATAAGCAGATGTCCATATGTTGTAGTATTATGGAAATGTACTATTGAGGTATTGTAATACTGCACCCACCCTGTAGCACTGCCACAGTTGTGGCCATTGACTTTGCATCTCTCACCCTCTTATGAAGGTCCCTACGGGATGCCACCATGGCAGCAGCCTGCAGATGGTGGGTATGGTTTATGAAGATGCTTGCAAATACGCTGGGCATGTAATGGCTATGGTATATGCCATGCACACATCTAACACACCTACCCAGAATGCATGCTGTACATGTGCATGTATTGTTGCTGTGAAATGCACGGCTTCACAGGGGTGACCATGATGGGCTATTGGAAGGGTATGTCATACACCTGCATGATAACTAACATCCTGTCATTGCAGAATGTGTCCACAGGGAGTGACATAATGGTGGGAGACATGGCTTACAGTAGGGACATATATGGAACAATACCCATATACAGTGCAACACCAGTGTATATACCTGTAGGACAATGGCAACTGCCACAGAGATACACTATGGCATAAGGAGTTACAGTGGTCCACATTATCAGCTGGGACTAGGCTGTAACATGTGGTGTTCAGTGTATGGGACACTGCAAAGTGACACATGTGTAGGGCTTACTTGTCATGCATCTGCAAAAAGGCTGAAGGAGTGTGGAGGGGTGTCAGCATGACACACCAGTGCACTGCAGCAGGGATCCTAAGGATGCTATGAATGACTGTATCTGCACATAGTCAGGTTCAGGACCTGTGGCAGCCGTAACCCTACCCCACAGCAATAGTGATGGCCAGTGTGTGAACACCAAGGTATGTGCACATGAGTATACCTTGCAATCATGAAGAATAGGGGGACATGTGTAGGGCAGATTGAACATACACTGGCAAATGCAGATGGCCCATGCTGGTATACTCCTGCCAGCAGTAGTGACTGCTGTAGTACACATCACAAGAGGTGCAATGAACTGTCATGATAAGGGTGTGCACACATATGCCCACACAGTGTGTATGCATTGTGGTCAGCATCTGCACACCTAACACATTCCGTAGACACTGCATTTGAAAGTACAGAACATATGTCACATCGGGCTCATGTAGATACAGTGATGTGGTCCCATGGCAGTTCAAGGATTGGTGCACCATATCAGTAAGGGTGTGTACATCCCCAATAGTCATGGTATGCTCTGATGGTTGTCAGTGTAAGAGTATTGGATTGGTCATACATGGCCCGCTGATGTTGTGAGCTGTGCATCAGACATCAGGCATTCACAAATGACATCTGTCCACATAGCATACCAGGTATGTGTTGCTGGAAAACATAGGGGCTGTGAGCATTAAAGCTGACATAACCGACACAGTAATACACATTCAGCAATAGGCTGTACACTTGTGGGGCGTGGTGCACAGTACACGGCAGGGTGCAGAACAGGTGCACAAAATTACCGTGTTCATGGGTGCAGTGGTAGCCAGGGGAAGGGGCATCACCTAGTGACACAGCACATGCATCACACACATGTATACTATTGCTAGCATGGATTGACTATAGCTGCACTGCATGCTGTCGGGTACCATATGTTATGCATGTTGACAGAGGGGTAATAGGAGGACTGTGTGTATAGGGGTGGGAGGTTGGCATAATGGCTAAGATGTTTACCTTAACATACACAAGGTGTAGGGTTTGATTCTCAAATGGGGTAACTGGCTAGGCTTAAAATGGCCCACAAGGGCAGTTAGCCTAGAACTAACCTGTTAACCTGATAATCATTGTGCAACATCACCTGTATGTGTGTGCATGTGCATCCTGGTGGCTAGTTAGTTTGTCTATAGGGTCACTCTGGTGAAGTGGAGGGAGGTTGATGCATGTGGGATGCTTGTGTGCATGTGTTTGTGTTTGTGTGGCTGGCGATGTATGCACATGTGTGATTGTGGGGTGTTCATACAGCAGTACCTCCCTCTGGGGTCATGCAGTACATGTACATGGACTGCCACATTACACACCAGGAATACTTGTCATGTGTGTAATCACAGGACAGCTGATAGTATAATATGGTCTGTAGCATGGAACAGGCATTGAGAGGGGAGGTAGATACCATGTACACCCTTAATATCGCATTCAACAGAGAGGACACCTACAGCCCATGTAGGCAGCACTACTGATGCATTGGGGAAGTACTAGTCTACACCAGGGAGTGTATCCACATATTATAGTTATCACATGATAGGCTGAATGAGCAGCATATCTGGCATGTACTGAGCATTACATACACATGACACACCAGTGCGTGAAATTATGGATAGAACATTGTAGCCCACACATATGGGGCCATGCTGATGATGTCCAGACATACACAGGGTGAATACCGAATGGCAGCAGTGAGGCCATCTAAAACCACTACACACAGGTCAGGCAGGTAATGTAGTAATAGGTCTTGTGCTGTGACCACTTGTGTAGGCATTTAGAGGACTAATATGTTAATGTGTGTTATCAGTGTGTGTATGTTAACAAGTCTGATGCAGGACGGGGTACCACATGGACATATATGTGGGACTGTCTGTAAAGCCATGGACAGGTAGGTATTATGGAGGTGTGTTCATGTGCATGTATGTGCGTGTGTGTGTGTGTGTGTGTGTGTGTGTGTGTGTGTGTGTGTGTGTGTGTGTGTGTGTGTGTGCGTGCGTGCATGTATTTGTGTGTGTGTGTGTGTGTACTGTTATGCAATGCAGTACAGGTTTTAAAGTGCGTTTATTGTTTTCCCCCACAGGTGGCGAGGTGGGTCAGGGTCCCTCCTGCATATGAACTGATGTTAGTGTCCATACAGACACTGAAGATGATGATACTACTGTTGAGGCACAGGTGGGGCTGTCAGGGGCCGACACTGCCTCAACATTTGACATCCCCATTTTAGCCACCCCAACCCTGCACACAGTTTCAGTGCCTATACATACCCCATCACCAGTAACCATAGCAGAGGGACAGTTGGCATTTGGTGGCAGTGCACAGGAAAGTGTGGTAACCATGCCTACTGTGCCCAGTCACAGCAGGCATAGCCGAATGTCTGGCAGGGCACCACATAGGCAGAATTGCCAGGGTGCTTGTGGTAGGGCTGCTGGACATCATGCTCCTGGCAGGGGAGACATAGCTGGTGCCAACAGATGCATGTTTCAGGCTGTCATGGTAGCACAGACGAGTATGGAATGTTACACTAGACAGAGCCTGAGGCTGCAGAGGGCTGCTTTCACATCTGTAAGTGACAACATCTGTGAACTGTCTGGTGCCATCCGTGCTTATACCGAGCTCATGGATAGACAGCATGGTGACATGATGGCCCTCATCAGCCGAGGTGTGTCCATGCTTCAACATGTGCTGGGGGTGCAGCGATGGATGTAGGCCAGCAACACCAACAGCTGTCAGTCAACGTGGACATGCTAGGACACCAAGGGGCTCCCATAGTGGCAGTACCAGCCCCTGCAGTGTGGGGGGTGCTGTCCATACCACACCACAGCAGGCCATGTGCACATGGTCCTGGTCTGTCCCAGAAGGGGCCTGGTACCACCAGACATTTGTCATCAGCAGGTGAGAGTAGCACATCGAGGCCTGCACCTGGACGGGCCCATGGAACCCCAGCCAGGCACAGTCCATGGGTCCATGGCCAGAGGCTGTGAACTGCACACCATGCCAGGTATGGTCTGCAGCTGTCCATAAACACCTGTGTAGGGCAGCCACATGGCAGAACTGTGTGCATGCATACTCACACTATACAAACACACCTAGTGCAACCCCAACCTACACACACCATAGCACCATGCCCAACTCATTGCAGTACACCCCTCACCCACACATATGGTGTCAAATGTATGGCCCACCCACAGCCTCTGGCAACCCAACATCACACCCTGTGCATATGATGATACCTGTGGAACATCCCTGTCATCCATACCATAATTGCAGGGACAGGCTAATATGGTTCTGATGCACACAGTGACTGTACTACAGTGTACCACAGCACTGCAGTGAAACATATTGTAAGGAGTAAAGTGTAATGTATATATGGCAGGTAGTGTAGCCATCCAGCAATGATGCATTGTAGTTGTTAGTCACACTGGTTGAATTGCGGTTCCTATAATGTTATCCATCTGTGTTGTAGGTGTACATGTGTCAGCACAAGGATGGCTTGCAATCATATTCCACAACAGGGAATGGCACTGTGGTGACACCATGGCTGTGACATATATAGGGTACAGTTGAACACATGTCACATGTCAGTTGTAAGCTGCTCAAAACTGCCTTAATCACTCTATATCCGACAGCCTTTGTTCTGGCTAGCAACAAAATAAACAGCCCTTAAAGGTCTTGAACACAGGACTCTGTACACTAACATCACAACACTTAACCACTATGCCATGACCACTGTGAAGCTGTGAAGACAGCTGTTGTTTTACCAATATAGCTGTTGATACACATATTGAGTAGTATTGAACAATTGCCTTTACTTCCACAATTGTGTAGTACTTGTTATTAACATGACTATTGCATCACATATATTGTCTTATCATAATGTACACATAGCAGATGCATATGGTGAGATAAATCTGGGAGGGTATACACAACCGTGAGGTTTACACATGACAGGAGTATGGATATATACATATAATAGGTAGATATATGTCTACATGTACATACACATGTATACTCATACATATGTCTGTATACACATCTGTATAGTGCAACATATATATGGCCATTTGTACATCTCTCCGTATGTACACACACACACACACATATATATATATATATATATATATATATATATATATATATATATATATATATATATATGTGTGTGTGTGTGTGTGTGTGTGTGTGTGTGTAGATATATGTATATATAGCTATATATGTATGCACAACCTATGTGTACAGATATCCCTATTTATGTGGGTATATATGTAGGTATCTATAACTACATGTGCATACATATATATTATGATATACCTATTACTGTCAATATATATGTAGATATCCATATGTATATGTGCATATGTATCTCTATCTGTATATTTGTAGACATATATTGCTCTGCATATGTATATATCTGAGTGTTTATATGTATATATATATATATATATATATATATATATATATATATATATATATATATGTACATATACATATCTGTCTATGTATGCCAATATGTATATGTGTGTATATCTATATATAGATATATGTATAATTATATATACATACATGTTCACCATATGTCCTGAACATGGAGTGGAGCCCTACCTCAGCCCCAGTAGTCCCAACCTCTTAGTGCAAGGGGATGTCAATTATGTATTGCAGTTATATTTGTAGACTATTGCTACTGTGATAAGGAGTGTCTTCACAGACATGGTGTGTGTGGGAGGTCACATCTGCTTTTATCATGTGCACCATTGGCTACTGACAAACATCCTAAGGACATCATAGTACAGTACCACTGCTAGCACAGTAATGCTCCTGTGGACTACAGCAGAGATATGGCCAATATATGTGGACAGTCTGACACACTCTGGTCAGTCCAGACATATACACAGAACTGGACTGGATAAGACTGGACTAGACAGTCAAGAGGAGAAAGTAAACACTTGCACCACACCACATTCATCATATAGTCCCTCAAAACCTACACCACAAAAAACACACACATAGAAACACGAAACACACCTACATTCACAGAGGCTCTCAATAAAAATCTGCTCAAGCAACAGAGACCACCAAAGCAGAAATACAAGCAACCTCCACCCCAACACAACCCAAATGACACACAGCCTACAAACTCAGTGTACTGCTCAAGCACAGCCCATAAGGCATGACAACATACCCAACATTCTAGTCATAGGTGATTCTATACTCATGCACACTGGTGTTCCACTCACCAGGCTAAACAAGGAGAAAGTTACTGCCAGCTGCCTGTCAGGTGTCAGGATCCGCCACATAATGCACGCACCCAGGTCACTCCACAACAAGTACAAATATGACTCTGTCATTGTCCATGTTGGTGTGAATGATCTGAGACACACCTCCCTGGACTACATGAAAAGAGACATGGAGGAGCTCTCCGATCTTGTAGCCCAGGCAGGTATGACCGTAGCCCTGATTAGCATCCTGCCATTACCCAGAATGATACCACAGTCCAAGGACAAAATGATTGACTTCAACAATTGGCTAAGCTTCTGGTGTCATTCTAAAGGGATACAGTATCTGTCTGCCTGGGATGACATGATCGACAGACCATGATGCTCTGCCAGAGATGGCCTGCACTTGTCGCCCTTGGGATTACAGATACTGGCTAAGGCTCTTGCCACTCTTATAGTGCCTTTTTTAGGCAAGGTTCAAATGACAAATTCAGCACCTTAACAGGTACAAGCAAGCAAAATTTGAGGGTAATGCTACTCAATGCTAGAAGTCTAACCTCAAAATGCATTCATTCACTCGAGGCACTCCTTAAAATGGAGAACGACATCTGTGCAGTGACAGAGACCTGGTTCAAGGTTCCGGAGAGCATCCTTGCATTACCAGGCTATAATTCATACCACACCTTTCGGCCACCTAACCTGGACTGAAACACTAAAGGTAGAGGCGTGTCCATATTCATTAAGGATATCCACACCGCCAGGCTAGTTGCTTAGCATAATGCATCTGAGATTATCCAAGGGCACCTAACTCTGGGCAAGACCACAATCCAAATTGTAACTTGCTACAGATCCCACACCATGCTCCAGGATTCCCACTCCTCACTTCTTGATACACTAGAAAATATTAGGGTACAACCCAACACCCTAATAATGGGTGATTTCAACTACCCCACCATTAACTGGGAAAAGTACTCATGTACCAACTCTTTTGCTCAAAGATTTCTGGAATTCATAAATTCCAATGCCTTAGATCAACTTATCCACACCCCCACCAGGAGCAGCAATATCCTAGACCTGGTCATTACCAACATGGTTGACCAGTGTTCCACACCAGAGGTCAATTCCTTGTTGGTCAGATCTGACCACAAGCTAATCACCCTAGACATCCACATACTGCCCCCACCCCCCATGAGGGAAACCACCGTAATAAATTTCTCCAAAGCCAGCTTCATGCTTCTTAAGACAGAAGTGGCAAACTTCACGACACCCATGCAGATGGACAATAGAGGTACAACTACTGAATCCTACACAAATGCACTTTATAAGCATTTACACGAGTGCATGGAGCATGCTATCCCTAACAGAACCAAGATGCTATCCTCCAACAAAAGAAAGCCAATCTGGTGGTCCCCTGCCAAAAACAGAGTAAAATCCCATGATTGGAAGAACTTTCTGGTCAGCCTCATTAAGAAGCTGTGATCCCTCATAAAATCCTCCAAATCTAGTTATGAAAACAAAATTGCCACTGATTCTAAAGACAACCACAAAGCATACTATAGTTATGTCAAGAATCTCAATGGCCACACTCAGCACTGCTCTAAGTTACAACACAATGGCACTAAATATAGAGAACCAACTGCTATTGCCAACATCCTGGCAGGTTCAGTGCTAACTTTCCCCCCCTCTCACCCCCTAAAGGGCCCATCTCTATACCGGAAGAATGCAAACTTCCAGTAATCATGGCTGCACAGGTAAAAACCACACTCTCCAAAGCCAAGAACAGTGTCCATGGGACCTGACAACATCCCAGGCTGCATTCTACAGAATGAAATGGCACCCCACCTAAGCACCATGTTCAATAATAGCCTCACCTCAGGCTTTGTGCCCACTGAATGGCGCACAGTGATGATTATTCCACTCCACAAAGGGGGGGGGCACCACAGACCCTGGGAACTACTGCCCCATTAGCCTAACAAGCCTGGTTTGCAAGGCCATGGAATGTATCATCATGGATCTTATACACAAAGACATTGGTAATCTCCACACTCTGGACCCCACCCAGTTCGGGTTTGTAAAAGGCAGATCATGTCTCCTAAATCTGATAGACGTCTTTGAAGCAGTCATAAAAGCCGTAGATGAGGGTAAGGTGGTTCACACAGCCTATCTAGATATTGCCAAGGTTTTTGACACCATCCCTCACTCTGGAATTATAAATAAACTCACTAAACTAGTTATAATGTCACAAGATGGGTTGCCAACTGGCTCACTGACAGAGCCCACACTGTGAAAGTAGCAGACTCGAAATCCAACTTCAGACCAGTGACTAGTGGAGTACCACAGGGTTCAGTCCCGGGTCTTCTTCTGTTTGGTATCTACTTTTCTGAAGTACAGGTTAACATAGAAGGTCTTTGGCTAATGAAGTTTGCAGATGACTGCAAACTAGGAGCCATAATCAAAACTCCTAATGATGTGGACATCCTACAAAAGGGCCTCATGGAGACAAATGCCTGGTGTCAAAGCCATGGCCTCAAGCTCAATGCCGAAAAGTGCATTGTCATCCCCTTTGGTAAAACTCTGTACCCATGAGCTACCACATAGGTGGTAGTCTACTTAACACTAAAAGCGTGATAAGAGACCTTGGGACACAGCCTCTCCTTAGATAATCACATCGCCACAGTAGTCAGGAAATCCTTCTATGTGGCACACCTCATCACAAAAGGTTTCTCATCCAGGAAAAAAGAGGTCATTGTTCCCCTCTACTCATCACTCATTAGACCCATTATAGAGTACAATGCCCCTTTTGGTATGTATCAGAGCATGCTCATCAGGATTCTATCTTGAGATTTGTCACCACATATGGCAGGAACCAACCTATTGTCAGGGATATACTTAATTGCAACTGGAAAATTCTTTTGGCTAATGACACTTTAAGGTCAATACTAGGCCCTCAATGTCAAATGTCATACAGAAGAGGCAAGAATTTGGGAGGGCTATTTTCACATTACAAAAACAGAGAAGGGGGAGGTGTGATATATCATCAGACCACTATCAGTGGTGATAAACTAATTGGTACTTTTCCATGTGGTCACTGCTGCTCCTGTTTACAAGTTAGTACACTAAAAGAATTCACCAGTGCCAACACCAATCAGGTATTTAAAACCAGGGTGTTTGGTAATTGCAGCAGCACATGGGTTATTTACTTAGCTACCTGCCAATATAAAGCTTTTTATGTTGGTCAAACCTCTAGGTCTCTTAGAATAAGGATGGCAGAACATCGTAGTGACATGAGGAACAAAAAAGAAACAAATGCTTTATACAGACACATGATACAACATCCCAATGCCCAGTTTATGTTCATGATCATTGACAAAATTCAGGGAGATAGAAACAACCAACAGGGTTGGCACACCATTTTAAACCACAAGGAACGATATTGGATAACCAACCTTGGATGTTTATTCCCCCCAGGTCTGAATGACCATCTGTGAGTTTCACTGAACACTGGAGGATTTCATAATCATGGTTACAACAACAAACATTCATATAGATCAAGAATTAGTACGAACCATTCAATGGTCATTAGGCCTACCAACGCTCATATTATACTCTACAAAGCATGATAAAAAATTGTTCAGGATACGAATATGTATATGTATGGTTTGGTATTAGTATCTGGTATGTTGGCGTTAAACATTGAGTATTGTACAATTACAATGTTGAACTTGTATTATTTTATTTATTTTTTTTTTTTTTTGTTTTGGGGTGTCTGACTGAGCCGAAAAGGCCCTTTTTCAGCAGAGGCCCGGGGAGAAAAGCTCCACAAAGAAAAATTACAGACACATTTAGTTTTCTACAAGCATATTATTTCAATTTATTATAATCTATAATATAGCTGAGAATGAGGCCACTATACTCTTGTTGCCTTATTTTGTAATATATTATATGATCAGTACTTGGTTCATTATTATTCAGTTCTTTTGAACTTGTGGTTATCACCCTTCAAAATATATATATACTAGTGGTATATATTTTCTGCTTTTTTACACTATGATATGCATTCACAAATAGTGACTATGGTATTGGTCTATTACCTTGTAATATGTATGTCATATAATGGCTTACTTCCAGAGCTTTGATTTTTATCTTTAAAAATATGACTTAATATCTACACCTCTGGCATTTTTATGTCACTGGTCATATGCTTTAATCAAGAATGGAACATGCACTTTGTTACTCCAGCCACTGGGTAGTGCTGTAATATTGCTTCCAGGTAATCAGAGACTAGTATAAATGCAGGCTGCTTCATTTCATTCAGAAAAACTTTATTGTATTCATTGATAAAGGCTGAATAGCCGAAACCGGCCTGGATTTGAAGGAATTATAAATAAATAATCATTATTTCTTCATTACTGCGTGTTCACTATCGTTTTTTGCTGGTCGTTGGTAGTTTACATTGTTGGCTTGACCCTGCATGCCATCCTTGAGGAGCATATGGTTGTTTGCCGACCCTTTTGGTATGTACCTCACAAGACATCTACAACAACTGGAAAGGCCACAGAAATACCTCACAAATAGGATTACCAGCCTCAAACAGATGCCCTACGCAGACCATCTCAAAGAAACTCCAGCTTTACTCCATCGCATATCGCCTACTCAGAGGCAATGTCTGCCTAACATACAAAGCTATGTTGAACCCAGAGCTGTTGGACATGCTCCACTTAAAGAAATCCCAATCCCTCTGAGCTACACGCTCAAGGGACCTAAACCTTGTCACCACAATAAACAGAACATGCCGGAGGGATAGATTCCTGTCCCAGAGACTTCCCATACTCTGGAACAAACTACCTATTTATATCAAACAAAGCTCCTCATTAGCACTCTTCAAGAAAAATCTTGATGATTGGATGGGAAATAGGAAATTCACCCCGGGATCACCTCTGTGGCTCTGCTCAACAGGGCACAGGAAAATAATTTTCTTGAGTGGCGAAAGCCAGGGTACCTTTTTGGCTAGGCCAATATAGGCCCTATGGCCAATAGTCTAGTACCTACCTATGAACCTATGAACCCCTTAGTGCAAGACATGTGGACCAAGCCTGACAATGTGGATGTTAACAGCCATGTAGATGGGTATATCATGTAAAAACTGGTATACATTTGCCTCCATAGGTTATGCACTCATACACCCCTGTCTGTCCTGACACATAACCACTGGTACAGAGGTACCATGGCCACATACTACCCACTAGTTAGTGCCATAAATCTGTAAAGCATCCCACTACTTTGTCTGACATACATGACTGTTATGGTGGCCCAGCAGCAGTACATCTGGCAATTATCTGGACATGATATCTCACTGGGTAAGTACACTAAGCTGCTAGGCATGTAACAAAGCACTGTGCAGGCTACAGGCAGACCTCTTCAAGACTGGCCTGCATTTCCTATGGGGGAATACATATGTACCTGAATATATAGCAGGCTCTACAGGCATGTCACAGCACAGAATAACAGACACCTGTGTGAAAGTGTATAGCCACAGCCATTGTGAACACAGCCACAGCCACATATGGTAAGCTAGCGTAATATTACAGTATACCATCCTCATATGTGCCATTCACACACCAACCCTCCATATAATGGGCCGCTGCACAGTGTGGTCTGATGCCTGTCTGTGGTATGGGGCATGTGTGTGTTTGGCCTACAAACATGTAAACATACAGTGGAGCAACATGTAACATCAGATAGAACAGGACCAAGAACAATGACATCTACCACAGTCTGTACACAGGCTAAGGTACATATTCACAATGAACACACTGTCGACAATAACCATAGGTACACAGACCTCAGTACTGTACACACAACCACAGAATGGCCAGGTAATGTCCTTGGATATAACCCCTACTATACATAACATGTGTAGCTGCCTGATATCTCACTGCCTTGTTATCAGATATGATGTCAATAAATATGGTGTACAGAATATATGCACCTCTTACTGCATGACATATGTACAAAGGTTGACAGTTGTGGCTGGACGCACAAACACAGGGCCAATAATGACATGTTACTGTGATAACCTCATGCATTTACTGTTGTAACAGGGTTTTTTGCAACATATGTCCTATGAGGGATGAGAAGTCAGTAACTCTCATGGCTGTCACCATCTACTGACTGCAATCCTCACACTACCTTCTGCAGTTCACAGATAGATGCTCTGTGGGTAACACAAGAAGCAAAAGGCACCACACACAGCCCAATCTGCAGATGACCCTACAGATGGGGGGGGGGTTCCACAGAAACATAGCACTGACATTACGGGTATTAAAACAAGTAGGACAGCCATATCCACACACACCCTGTGAAACCAACATTACTCCAAATGCAGTATAGCAGCACTTACAGTCTGTATTCAAGTCAGGCACATCCCCCTCCTGTGTGTCAGCCTGTTTCCACAGTGTATGTTAGAGGTAATTCCCCAATCCATCTGTGATGCTGTTTACCAAACAACAGATCTAGTTCCTGCTCACAGTCAATTAAAAGGCCCAACACCAATATGATGTTCTTAGATATTGCAGTGTGTTTTCATGCAAATGGCTATGGGAATGTTACCACAGCTGTTCCACATGCAATCAGCTAGATGAGGGCTGCAATTCGTGCAGAGGCCATCAGCTGATCATGAGCATCACTTAAAATACACATGCTGCTGCCTAAGCAAAGCAGGTGTAAGTCTCCACATCCAACAGAGAGGGAGTGAGAGAGGCAGATAGAGGCAAAGATAAGTCAGGAAGGGGTGGGAGAGTAAAACTTAAGCATGTTTGTGTCACACACCTACCAGTACAGGGTATCTAACCCCTGACTATGTATTGCTATCACATGTCTATGCAGTTATTGGATGCACCACATAGGTTACATTTTGAGGAGCTCTCCAAATGTATATGTGATGGTGAGTGATATCTGCAACAGTGATATGGTCCTTAAATAGTAGGTGTAGTATGCACCTGTCCACATGAACAGGTGTCAGCATCAACACAGCCTCACTCTCACAGGGACCCACACACATTGACACACTTAGCAGAGTCAGGAATGCAACTCATCACTATTTAGATTGCCACAACATAGTACTGTGTAGGTATTAAATGCACCACAGGGGTTATACAGAGGTTATATGGGCAAAGGGTATGTGGAGGTGTCTGACATCAGACAGCATGCTTCAGTATGCCAATGAGGGTTGTAGTGAGTGTGGATGTGGTCATAGGCATCATACACCACACACACTCACAGACACAGGGTGCCAGTACTGACACGCATGGCTGCATTGCTTCGTGGGTGTGTAGTGGTTGACTGTGCCAGATGGCTATACAAGGCTAGGTGATGGGTATACCTTGGCATCAGGCCACATGACAATGGTCTGCAGTGTGGCTCAGGGGTGTAGTGTCTGGATTTGCCAGCACAGGTGGGTATTGTTTTCACCATCCAGTCACCTGGGTAACTATTGTGTGTGGCCATTGCTGTGCATTGCTTGCCATGTATGTGTTCCTTAGTCCATGACATGGATGGTGTCCAGGATGTGCACACATCCCACATGCATTTACAGTGACATGTGGAACTGTACCTGGAGTGTCTGGCCCATGTTGTGTACACAGATTATCATCAGATGTGCCAGTCCTGGGCTCATGTGGCGGAAACTGTTAATGGACAGCAGGTTGACCCTACACCTACATTGATAACATGATACAGGTATTCCCTGGTGTCAGTGGCATCTGTCCATACAGGGCATGTGTTTCAGGCATGGTATGTCCTTTGTGGGTCACATGTGATGGCACCACAAGTGTTGCAGGATGCTCAGTGGGGAACATAGAGAAGGTGTACTGTCTGCATGTACGTGACTATTGGACTGATGGACAGGGTGCCATGCCCTCTATAGCCCACTGCAATCACACCATGGTTACTATCAGTGAGCAATATGCAAGGTACTAACAGCATAGCAGTTGTTTTCTAGGCAACTGTGTGTGTGTGTGTATGAGACATGGGTTGAGAGTGTTCTCTGCGTAATACAAGGATTGCTAACTTTGTTTGCCTGGCCTTGATGTCACATGTAGGGGTATGGATTAGCACCCCAGCCTCTCAGATATTTCACATCTGTTATCCCTGTATGGTGGGCATTGTGAGAAATACTAAGGCCACCATATAAGAGATTTACGAAACCTGCTCCACAATGTGTCCAGTTGTTTTACACACACACACACACACACACACACACACACACACACACACACACACACACACACACACACACACACCTGCCACGTCTGGGATTAGAACTCCTACCTAACTAGTTTATCACACTACAGCAGTACGCAGTTATGGGATGCACCACAGAGATTACTGGGCTACAACTTTCCGAAAGGTGTATTTCACAGTGAATGACATCAGCAGCCTTGCCAAAGTAGGGTATTTGAATTGTAGTGAGTGTGACTAGCTTAAAAAGCATTGTTCTCTACATAGACAGAGACACACACACCTACACACACACACACACACACACACACACACACACACACACACACACACACACACACACACACACACACAAATTGCCATGTCTGGAATTAGAACTCCTACCTAAGTAGTTTATCACACTACAGCAGTACGCAGTTATAGGATGTGCCACAGAGATTACTGGGCTACACTTTCCCAAAAGGTGTATTTCAAAGTGGATGACCTCAGCAGGCTTGTCATAGCAGGGCTATGGTGAGGGCAGTGTGTCTGCATGGGCCATAACCCATTCGTCTAGAGGTGGGCACACGCAAGGTTATATTCCACAGGTACATATATGCAGCTGCTAGATGACTACTTCCTTGTGCAGTCATGTTGCACAGCTAGCACTTGCACCACATAGTCTGTAATGCTGACAGATACCAGTGGCTAATGTCTACAGTTTGTGACATTTACACCTCATGTGGTTGTAGCCATTTGGCTGTGTGCTGGGTGGGATAGGCCTCATAATGGATGGCGCCTTGTCACAGTCACTCTCTTCCACACATGTATGTACGTCTACTTTTGGCTTATTATAGTGTGTTGTCCTTGCATATATGTCCGTATTCTTATCCACTGTGTGTGCAAAGCATGACTGGTGCATACTCAGGAGTGTCTGCACTAACATCTGCATCTGCCAGATATGTATGGTCCACTGTTGTTTGCAGACATGGGCTTCATTTGTTTACATGTGTGAGCATGCCCAGTATGCCCTTCTGTATTGAATGTGTGGAATGATTCCAGGTAGTTTGTACTCCAGTGCAGACCTTTGTGTTGTACAACTACAGGTAGCAAACTGTTTCTGCATGCTATCCATCGATCATTTGGCAATATGGGAACAAACTGTGCAGGGGTTAGTGTGTACTGTAGGTGATTGTGTCTGTGCTGCTTCAGCTACATGGTACTGCTGTTAGCAGAGATATTCAGACACGTGTACTGTTTACACTGTGATGTTTTCTCTCCATGTACTGTCAGGTGAACATTCCTGCTCACAGTGATGTCTTGGGGGACAAGGGTGACTGCAGCTGTGTTTTGTATCGTGGGCAGACACCTACATATTCATGGTAGGTTATGCCATTCTGGAGGGGGAGCTGCAGACACTTGCTTCTGGGTCAGAGCATCCAGTACAGCACCTTGGTACAGTGCTGGCAGAGGATCCCATACTTGTACATCCACTGACATGACAGTATGGACTTGTGTTGCTGTGGCAATACCTCACAGCTGTACAGATTGCACAGGTTACCTTGAGGCAGGGGCCATGAGTCAGGACATTACCCCTATTGTGGTGTATGGGCAGGTATGTAGCCACCCATTTATGTGTTTGCAGCCAGGGATAGTGTGAGCACATAGCTCTGTGTCGACCTTGCACATTCCATACTGCCCATGCTCCCAACCCCCCCCCATTATTCTATCCTCTTCCATACATGATGCATACATTCTCTGATACTTTCCCTAAGGTTATCACCACATCAGAGCTGTGTGTTGGTGTTGGTCCAGAGCTCATGCAGTGGGACATGGTGTACATGTTACTGTGGTTTGTCTGCATGGCCTTGCATATGGCTTATGTGGAGTGTGTTATGTTGTTATTTCAGTGTCCATGACATAACATGCACTGGCAGTACGTGTGAGACACAGGCCCTTGACAGAGGCCTGTGGGCCGTTAGGTGTTAGTGCAGGCCAGATGTGGTGGGCCGTTGCATTCTGTCAGTCCTACAGTCTTAGATCGCCATACAGTATATTCCCTAGGGGTGACAGAGTAGGTGTGCTATGTGTTCATGCCAATACCTTCTATCAATCTTGATCAGGTGGTGTGGATGCTGGAAGGGTGCTACCTATGGCTAGGGACACACCTGCATGGGACACCTGCACTGCATGCTGCATTCTTTCACTATTGCCATGTACAGGTGGGGTCATGTTGTACCCATCCCCCACAGCAGGGATACGACGAGAGAGGTACCTGTGGGTGGTGTTTGTGTGAGCTGAGTGCATGTGTGCTATGGACACTACTTGCATCTGACACACAGATATGCATGGGGCATTCCAGTTATGCTGGCATGTGCAGGCACATCAGCTGTTTCCCAATACATCAGTGCTACCTCCTTTATGATCTGCAAGTGCTCAGGCAGACAACACCAGTATCCCCTACTACAGAACCACATAATGTGATGCATACCTGTATGTACAATTCCAAGGGTGTCTCCATTTCACAGTGACACAATATATACTGTATGTCAGGGGTACTTTCCCCTGTGTACTGCTTGTTTATCTGGCCCAACAGCCATGTCATTCAGTCTTTCAGATGGTCGCACATATTACCACCATACATTTACAATAGCTTACTGCTAGCATGTGTTATACTGCTGGGAATTGATTTTGGCACTGCATTTGTGAGGACTTGTCCCTGTCATCAGTAGTAGTGGTCAATGGTCACCAGGTATACCTCAATATGCATACATACTGACCACTCTCACACAATATGATACACACACCAACCTAACAGACACATACCTGCATATTGTGCAAATGCTACAACCTATCCTGATACCTTGGCCACCTCTGTGCATCTGTGTTCCACTGGTATTATACCTACACATACATGTTACTACATTTCTACATAGGGCTGTGAGGGGGGGCACAACTGACTGTTACAACGTGTGTACATCAGATGGGGGGGCACATCAGACCATTACTACATTTCTACATAGGTTTGGAGGGGCATACCTGACTGTTACTACATTTCTACGTAGGGTTGAGAGGAGCACACCTGACTGTTTCTACATTCCTACACAGGATTGGGGGGCACACCTGACTGTTACTACATTTCTACGCAGGAGTGGTGGAGGAGGCACACCTGGCTATTTCTACAGTTCTTCCAAGGATTGGGGGGGGCACACCTGACTGTTTCTACATTTCTACAACACAGGATTGATGGGGTACACCTGGCTGTTACTACATTTCTTCACAGGATTGGTGGGCACACCTGCCTCTTTCTACATTTCAATACAGGATTCAGGGACACACCTGACTGTTTCTACAGTTCTACATAGGATGGGGGGCACACCTGACATTTGTACACATTTGCTATGACTGCACTGGTATGTCAGGTATTCCATTTAATTCTGTATTCTAACCTATCATTCTGACTTGAGGCATATCAGTGTACTACAGGTCTTACCTTTGACTGACCTACATATCAGTTTCTGACTTCCTACCCTTCAAACGTAACATCCCACTGCCTGACCTGCTGTAGTCTGTCTGTGTAGGCCTGTGGGGGGAGGTTACCCATAGGCATCATTCAGAGGTCATAGCACAGCCTTTGTTTGTGTTTGTCTACACCTGTCCTGCTGGCTGGGACTGTTGTTGGGTATGTGAACCTCCCTGACTGGCATGTGTCAGTCATATGGACACACATGTGGACCAGCACATTTCCTGCAGTGGGTTTTGTCGCCCTGTGTAGTACTGGCTACTTATGGTGACACCAGTATTTGTTACAGATCTCATGGTACCACTGTAGGTGTCTACTATCTGCTGGCATACCATTCAGCCACCTGATTCCCTTGCATGCTCACATCCATACCATAGATACTGGTAACACCACATTCTACTCTATTTGGCAATTGATAGGTTGAGTGACTTACCTTGGGGGTGTGCCAGTATTTAGGGTGGTGCTGCAGGGCTGCCTATGTCGGATGCACATAATACACTCCCTACACATGGTTGAGCACAGATAGTGTCATATTTGGCATCCCTTTTACTGTATGTGTCAAATTAGAGAGAGGTGTCATTCCCTGGGTCCCTCCTGTGTCAGTTTATGTGCTATGCGTTGCCTCTTTGCCAAGGCCAGGGTATACTGGGCATGCCTCCTTCTGCCTACTGGGGCAGGCTCAGATTGTTCCTCCTCTGAGTCACTCTGTGCCTGTACTGGCCTTGGCAATGGTGGGGGGCTGTGTGGCCCTGCCCCATGCTGTTCCTGCTGCAGCTGTTTCCACAGGATAATATTGTGTAGCACGGCACATATGATGACAATTTTGGTACATGTAGCTGGTGAGTACTGCAAGGCTCCACCAGATGTGTCCAGGCACCGGAACCATGACTTGGGCATCCCAAACACATGCTCTATTATCATTCTGGTCTGTGCATGTGCCTCATTGTGGAGTTCTTGTTCGGGTGTGTTTGCATTTCTGATGGGTGTCATCAGCCATGACTCCAGTGCATAACCAGCATCCCCCACTAGGTAACAATAAGGGATGTCCCTATTGGTAAATCTCTGGTACAGTTGAGTCAGATGCCAGATGTGGGAATTGTGACAGCTTCCAGGGCAGCCAGCACACACATTCATTAGTATGCCCTGAGCATCGCACATGACCTGGCAGTTGATGGAGGGGAAGCCCTTGCGGTCGATGTAGACCCTACTCCACTCACCGGGTGATGCTTTGATGCATATGTGCATGCAGTCTATAGCACGCAGTACCACAGGGTATTCTGCTATTTGGTGGAACAGTTGCATATTGCTGGCCAAAGCCTCATGGGTGTTATGGAAATATACATGCGTACTGGCATGTGCTGACATGGCATCCAGGAACTGGTGGAATACCCTGGATGCTGATGCCTGTGAGATCCCGATCATATCCCCAGTTGTCCTTTGGAAGGTACCTGTAGCTAGTATTCTTAGGCCTATACATACCTTGGTATCCACTGGGATGGGTTACCCTCTGTTAGTTCTGTGTGTCAGGCATGGCCGGCACAGCTCGACAATTTGATGTAAGAGGTCCCTGTCAACCCTATAGTGCACTACCATCTCCAGCTCATGTAGCCCCTGGTAGGGCACCCTGAGTCTGTACAATCTTCTCCGTCTCCTCACTGTGGGTTGGTCAACAACATTCACATCTACACCACCCTCAGCCTCTTCCACATGTTATTGTATGATAGCTACAGCAGCCCTTATCATTTTGTTGTTTTGTTTGTTAAAACTGCCCCACTTGTATACACCGGTGGTGTAGAGTATGGGAAAAAACAGAGGGGAAAGGTGTTTGCATGGTTTATAGTAGTGTTCTGGGCTCGGCCGGTCTGCTGCCTGTGTAATTGGCTGATTCTGATATATTTCACCTGCCAGCTATGCTAGTTCTCCCTGATTACCTAACTATGGATGTTTTGCCTTCCTGTTTAAGCCCGGGGGCACGCCGCACAAACACAGTGTTCAAATGTGCACAGAGCTGCTATTTCCTGGTTTACTTTTTTTTTCCCTTTAAAACCCAGGGCGCGGTATGCACACCCACTTAGGCAATGTAAAGGGTGCTAGGCAGCCGCAGACACACACCCTTGCTTAGCTGTGCTAAGCTAGGAGCAAACCCAAGCCACAGGGCTCCAATTCACTTTCAGTATGCCTGACACACACCCCTATGATGTCAGCTAACTCCTAGGCTTGCACCAAGCTATTCCTGCTCTTACACTGTTGTGAGCTGCCTAGCATTCAGGGAAAATCTGGGATTCACTGTCATTCCTCTCATTTGCATAGCATTACCTACTAATGCATAGTTACATGTCTCACACTGAGCCTCCCACCTTAGCAACCACTATTCACTGGCCATGTTGTCTTCTGCCTGCCATTGAGTATAATGGCAGAATAGTAATTTTGGTTATAATGCTTATTTAAGGTATTTTTTTCTTATTTTCCCCCAATCCCATTTGCACGCCGCTGCCCTGTGCTTAAACAGCTGAGATCAGCTAAAAAAAATTAAAATATTTTTTTTTTCAAGTGTTTTCCATGTCAGTGACCTTATAGTTGGCCATTGGCATACTTTCTACATGATATCTACCCTTTATTTGGAGCTGTTATGGCTCTGTTTTGTAATTTGCAGAAATGTACTCCGTTACTGGCTTGTACATTTCTATAGATTACACTAGTCCTGCACGGCCAGATTTTCACATCATTTGCATGGATTTCAACTGCAAATGCAGTCATTTGCATACAGGGGCTGAGTCCATGCAGGACTATTGCAGGAGTGCTCGTGCACGCCCCTACAGGCCATTCCTGGATCGCACGGCAGACATATTGCCTGCTGGAGCTCCTCCACTAATCTTGCATGCTGTGCAGGGCTTGCATAATCCGAGGGAGTAACTATTATATTTGTAATATTTTGTAGACATCTTACAATATCTCAGCAACCACTCAAGTTACACAAATACTGTCAGCAGCATATTATTCATCTAGCTGACAGCTTTCATATAAGGCTAATGAGTTATGTCTGTGTTAGTTGATTGTTGACATATTTAGAAAAATGTGAAAATTATATCTATATAAATTAATATCATAAAAACAACAGTTAATATCTATTTACCTGCACTAGACAGAGTTCAAATATTAATGCATTTGAGTTTGCCATTGTATAAGGTTTTTTGGAATTATTGATGCAAATATGAACAAGCAAAATTTGAAGCCTAGAGGTATCAGTAGGAGTTAACTGTAAATGCACCTGGAATTGTCAATCAGATGTAATGAGTTAATGAATGTTGATACACCACCTCCTTTAGTTTTCACACCTTCAGTTTGTGATCTGAAAGTGTGGAAGAAGGTGTAATCCAGTATGGCTGGGGTGCTCTCCACTGCCTTGAACCAGGTCTCTGAGACTGCACAAATGTCTCATCTCCCAAGATGAGGATTGCTTCCAATGAGTGCAATTTCATGTTAAGACTCCTAGCATTTAGCAGTATAATGTTGAGGTTGTTTTTAGATGGAATTTTGTCCTTGAGACACTGCCTAAGAAAGGCACTATGAGGGTGGCAAGAGCCTTAGCCAATAGCCAAATCACAGGAGTGACAGAATAAGACCATCTATGGTGAAGCATTGAGTGTATTTTTAATAGCATGAGGGGTGTAGAACAGAGCATGTGTACAAAACTTTAAGAAGCATTTCCAGATGTAAGCACGTGTATATAAATAATGAGCACGTGCAGGCAACAGTTCCATTTTGAGACAACAGCCAGAGTGTTAACATGTATGAGTGTGGTAGTCAGTCTGTTTATAAGTTTATTTAAGTTTAAGTTACAAAGCCTCCTTCCTGATGTGTTTGTATGTAATAAATCTGCTTGAACAGTACCCACAACTGCTTAATTGTTTTATCCTGACAGGGCGAGTGACATGGTGTCAGAACCAGGGTTGAGAGTACAACTTCTTCAAGCCACGATGTGCAGAGTTGAAGGTGAAGGTATATTGAGCAGATCGGATAATAACAGTGTTCAAATGACTAAAAGAAACCAGAAATGAACTAAAGTAACCAAAACTTGCACAGATGATTTATTTTGCCAAGAAAATGAAACAGAGCATTCATAAAGCAGAAAACGCATTATTAATCAAATGAGTAGCACAAAACATATTATTAATCAAGCAAAAGGCACAAAATGCATTATTAATTAAACAAAATGTTCAAAGTTATGATATTTGATAAAACTAGCAGAAGTATTCATATGAGGCTCAGAAGTATCTTTGGTTTGCATAACGAGCATGTTTAAAGTAAAACGAGCACAAGAAAATGACATTGCGCATGATGAGGTTAAATGGGCATAACGAGTACAATAAAGGGGCAAAATAAGCTTAAAGAGCAAGGCAACTACATGTTTTTTAGTAAAAGACCGTGTTTTGGGCATAAACTACTATTTTGCATTGGCCAAAGCCATTCAAAGCATAATTAGAGTTGTTCAAAGTATCTCAGAGTGTGCTAAGTGTTTGCAGAGTGTGTGCTTTATTATGGTGCGATTATTTCAGAGTTTACATGTGTAAAGTACAGTTACATTGCAAAGTGCAGTCAAAATACAGCCATTTCAAAGAGTTTCTTGTGCCGTGTACAATATATTTGCAGAGTGCCACCATTTCGAAGTGTTTCTTACACTGTACAGAGTTATTTGCAAAGTACAGCCATTTTAAAAAGTTCTTGTGCTGTGTACAATTTATTTACAAAGTGCATTCATTTCAAAGTGTTTCTTACTTGGAGCTTCTTCTGCTGTGTGCAGTTTATTCGCAAAGTACAATCCTTTCAAAATATTTCTTACACTGATAAGGAATGGTTTTGCAAAGTACAGGGATTTTAAAGTATTCGTCTGCTACAGAGACTTATTTGGCAAAGTGCAGTTGTTTCAGAGTTTTTTTTATGCTATTGGGCAGTTACAAGTACTTGCATAAAATTTTGCCATATATTTATGTGTGTATGTTCATACATGATTTCAAGCACCTTCACCACTGTGTGTTGATATGGCAGAGGCATTTCGCAGACCTAGTCCACTTGTGTTTGATCATAATGCAGAAACTTAGAGAGTATTTGAGTAGGAATACAATATTTTCATAAAAGCAGCTTTATCTGACAAAGATGCATGTAGGAGGGCATTTATTTTGCTTAGCTTAGCTGGGTCAGAGGCCATTGAGAGAGAACGTTCATTTGTGTATGCACCAGAAGTATATGCAGGAGAGGGAGAACCACCATATTGTTGTACTGGCTGAGGGAAGACCCTGAATGTTTGAAATGCAAATTTAGAGAAATATGCGACCCCCAGACAAATGTTACATTGGAGACATAGCCGGCCTTAGGCATAGGCCAACTAGGCGGCCGCCTAGGGCTCTGCTCTAGCAGGGGTGCTTTTCCAGTATTTATTTAATGTAGTTAGACCAGGATGGGGGCAACAGGTGGTGTAGTGGGGGGGGTGCCGTCGAGCCCTTTTGCCTAGGGCACCAGTTGACCTAAGGCCGCTCCTGATTGGAGAGGCACCTATTTTATACAACAGACCAAAAGCCAGGTGAAACTTTTGCAGCTTACATCACTGACTTGTGAAACAAAGCTAAAATGTGCAAATTTAGTGATTTGAAAGATGTGTTAACAAAGAACAGGCGTGTATGTGGTGTTAATAATGCTGCAGTGAGAAAGATTTTGCTTTGTGACAGTGATTTAATGTTGAGTAAAGCCATAGAGATTTGCCAAATCCATGAGCTGACAGGTGCACAAATATGCTTACAAGTGATAGCAGCTTAGTTTCAGCAGCCTCTAGAATGAGCGTAGACAGCATGCAGCATGTGGCAAGCAGAAGCAGGCCTAAGCACGTGGCAGCTGCAGCCCCTGCGGGTTTTCCAGGGAGGATCCGTAACTTTCTAGCAAGTTCCAAGACTAGCTCAGCAAAACAGACATGCTCAGTGCAGTATAAGGGTGAGTCAGCAAAACCCAAGTCAAGTCTTATTGTTCATTTTCACAATTGTGGGGACAATCATGAGTCTAAAAGAGAAAAGTGCTTAGCATTTGGTCAGCAATGCCACAAGTGTCAAAAATGGAACCAGTTTTAAAAGTTTTGTAAATCAAGAAAGCCTCATTCAGTTATTAAGAAAGGTTACTCAAAAAAGCAAATCGATCATATAGAACGCTGCAACCCTACTTTCTATGTAGATGATATATCCGTGGTCAGTGAAAAGGTTAATGCAACAGATTTATTGGCAAAAAATGAAGAGTTTTTTTACTGTCTTGATCAATGGTAAGCCCACAGAGCTCAAAGTAGACACTGGTTCAAAGTGTAATGTGATGTCAGCAGAAACATTTGCTAGAGTGAGAGCTGGTGAGCAACTTAATTTGGCCAATTGTGGGAAGCTTGTTGTTATGGAGGTGAAGAAATTCAAACCGAAGGCTTAGTAGTGCTTTCATGCTATTTGACTGGGGACAGTTACAGCTTGCAATTTTATGTAGTCCGAAGACCTGTGTAGTCATTATTAGTTCTCAGAGAGTTTGAGAATGAAACTGCTTTTTTTACCATAGTAGTACATTGTGTAAGCACATGTCACAGTTCCAGTTTTACTGATGCTGTTTTCTCGGAGTATGCTGATGTTTTTGATAACAAGTTAGGCAAACATCCAATTGTGTACTCCATGAAAGTAGACACAGAGGTTAGTCTAGTGGTCAGACCAGCAAGGAGAGTTCCAATAGCTATGCAGGACAAAGGCATGGTTCAGTTAAACAAAATGGTGCAGCAACGTGTGATTTGTCCAGTCACAGAACCAACTGAGCGGGTGTCATCTATGGTAGCCTCTCCTAAGAAAAGTTCAGATGAAATCAGAATATGCTTTGACCCAAGAGACTTGAACAAGGCATTAAAGAGACCTCATCATCCTATGCGTACAGTTGAGGAGGTAGCTGCCCTCATGCCAAATGACACATTTTTTCTGTCTTAAATGCAAAGAGTTCATTTTGGCAAGCAATGTTTGATCACAGATCTTCACTACTAACTACATTCAGTACCCCATTTGGTAGATACAGATTCCTCAGGATGTCTTTCATAATAAATTCTGCCAGTGAAGTCTTTCAGAGTGCAATTGAGCCAATTCTTCTGGGCTATCCGTGTGCTATAATAGTTGATGATTTATTGGTTGGAGGCAATGGTGAAGCAGAGCATGACAGAAACCTCAGGAAAGTTCTGGACAGAGAACGTGATGTGAATTTAAAGCTCAGTCCTCTGAAATGTACATTCAGATTACCAGAAGTTACTTATGTAGGTCATTTATTTACCAGTACCAGCTTAAGACCAGACCCTTCTAAACAAGCAGCCATTCTTGAGATGCCAGACCTGGACATTATCTAAGCCTTACAGCATTTTCTTGGTTTGACATCAATAAAAAAAAACTTTAGTGTCCTTTTCTACATAGTCTAAAACAACAAACTTAAAACTGTGCCCTGGGTATAAAGCCACATGCCGAGATAGAGCATTAGAAGCTCTAGCCTTAAAGGACACTAAAGGTTTTTTTATTGATGAGCATTTGAGCAGAAAGAGTTGATTTGGATTTTGAGGCTTAATGCACTACATTTTCCAGGACTTAATGATAGTTGTTGCATTTACCCCTTACTTAAACTCAGAAGTCTTGAAGGGTGACCTGGGTGGATGTTAATCATTTATATATGTGATATTCAGTGAAAATGTACATGACTTTTTCATTTTTATTGATTTAATATGGTCTGTTGTTTTGGGGGACCACCTAAAATGTTGTTATTATTTTAATGCTTGAAATTTTCAGTGTGTTGCCAGTGTATTGTTAATTGAACACAATGGGTATGTGTTTTTATTGGTTGATTTTAACATGTGATGAATTTTTTGGCTATTTAATGACTGTGAGTTTGATTTTCAACAGTTCTGATGAAGTCTTAGACAAAGACAAAAGCGCTAAACTGTTGAGTTTGAATAAATTGTTCCTTGGTCGCTATACTGTGCCTTGCCTTTCTTGGTTCCTGGTTTTGAATCTTGGCTGTTTGATACTATGATGTCCACAAACCAGTAGTTCTTTCCTGTGATGCTTCAAAGTTCGGTCTTAGTGAAATTATTCTTCAGGAGGGCAGACCTGTTGCCTATGTATCTAGAACTCTTACCCAAACTGAGATGCAGTATGCTCAAATTGAGAAGGAACGTTTGGTTATTGTGTTAGCATGTTAAAAGTTCCATGATTATATCTATGGCTGAGCTATCCAAATAGAAACTGATCGGCCTCTAGTAAATATTTTAAAGAAGCCTATGCATACTGCTCCAGCAAGACTACAAAGAATGATGCTTAGATTACAACAATACAATTTCAAAATGGCCTATACTAAAGGCAGACTTCTTTATCTGGCTGATACCTTATCCAGATTTCCCAGAAATACTACAGAACAGGTTGATGTGGAGAATTTCGAGTTTGTCATGGAAGTGCATCATTTTTTTTACCACATGACTTGATGAGCTAAGAGATCATACAAAGACTGATCCAGTTTTACAA
This sequence comes from Protopterus annectens, assembly GCF_019279795.1. Lineage (NCBI taxonomy): Eukaryota > Metazoa > Chordata > Ceratodontiformes > Protopteridae > Protopterus > Protopterus annectens. The sequence goes on from NC_056741.1 coordinate 1,851,175,334, forward strand.
AAGCTCAACCACTTCATCAGTGTTGGATGGCCGTCAGAGCAATCCAGTGTACCACCAGAAGTGCAACCTTATTTTCCATACAGAGATGAGATCCTGATGGAAGATCATATTATTATTGTTCCTACTTCCTTACAATGTAAATATATTCAGATTTTGCATCATGCCCCCAGGTTCTGATTCTACCAAAAGAAGAGTGAGAGAACTAGTATTTTGGCCTTCTCTATCAAAGGACATTGATAAAGGGCTTTCTTCTTGTTCAGTATGCAAAAGTATTAAACGATATTTGCAAAAAGAGCCACTTCAGCTAAGCCAAATTCCAGAACTACCTTAGTCAAAAGTAGCCACTGACATGTTCGAGTAGAACAATCTGCATTACTTAGTGCTGGTAGACTCTTATTCAAACTGGTTGGAGATCGATCTTCTACCTAACCTAACATACAGTGCTGCTATTATTAAGATGAAATATCATTTCTCAGTCCATAGTAGTCCACACAAAGTTATCTCTGACAATGGTACTCAGTTTGCCAGTCAATTGTTTCAGAAATTTGGAAAAAAGTGGAACTTTATCCATGTTACTAGTAGTCCTGAATGCCCAAAGTCAAACTGCCTTGCTGAACATACAGTACAGAGTGCAAAGGAATTACTAGAGCGGTGAAAGTGTGATAATACCAATATCTTCTTGAATTTGCATAATCTCAGAAATATACCCTGTGACAACCTACTTGGCTCACCTGCTCAGAGGCTTCTATCTAGGCAAACCAGTACAACACTGGCTATCAGTTTTAGTTTTTTTGTGCCTTATGCTAAAAACAGCAAAGCGATAAAAGCCTAACTTTTCAAGAAGCATTCCTTTCAGAAGTCCAACTATGATAAAATGAGCCAATTTTTCTGTTGAAAGAAGGAGAGACAGTGAGGATGCAAACGGCGAAAGGCTTTGATCAAATTGGTCAAGTGAGATGTATATGTGCCGAGCCGAGAGCCTACTTAGTGGAATCTGAGGGCATACAATACAGGAGAAATAACAGACATATTCTTCCTGTGTCAGAAATGATATAGCAGCATCATACTTGTGATACAAACTCTAGATCTCAGAGCAACCCTGACAATATTCGTACTGAAGAACATGTTAGTGTCCATTCCCATTTCTGATGATGTCCCAGTTGTCCCCAAAGTTGAACATTCCTTGAAGACAGCCCCTGTTGCTAAATCCACTTGTGACTTTTATGTTACATGATCATTTCCAGACTTAGTGTAAAATACACAGCAACCTGGACATGATCGTTTTAAACGTGTCTAATTTTGTGTGATTCCATGTCAAAGAATTGGTTCTGTATAACTGCATGTCAAAAGATCACTTCTATGTAATTGCATGTCATTGAATACTGTTATTTAGTATATGATCTCTTTCTCAAAGAGGTAGGATTTAGAACAGAGCGTGTGCATGTAACTTTATGAAGCATTTCCATATGTAAGCACGTGCCTATAAATAGTGAGCACGTGCAGGCAGCAGTGCCATTTTGAGATAACAGCCAGAGTGTTAACATGCATGAGTGTGGTAGTCAGTCTGTTTATAAGTTTATTTAAGTTTAAAACCAAGAAATAAATAGCAACAGTATCACCAAACCAAAGAAAAACAAGCTTCAAAGCAGGATCTGACCAACGTAATCCACAGAGTAAACGAGTGCCAAGTGGGTAGTTGCAAGAAAATTTATTGATATAAAACAAGCGCTTTCGGCTAGATACCGAGCTTTTCAAGTTAAAAATGAATTCAAACATTGGAAACAGTGCCATTTTATATATCTTTCCCTATCACATGGTTAGCTAGTTAGCTGTTAGTCTTAAGTCAATTAACAATTAACAATTAGTGAGGAGTGCTACTTTAGTGAAGCAACACTCATAATTTAAAAAGGAGAAATGCTCATATGTTTAAAAAGAAATACCCATATTACAAAGCGTTGCACATTTGAAACATAAAATACACTGTTTAAAAATGTACGTGCTAATGCTCATGTATTAACTCTAGTAGCAAGTGTGTATACATATAAAACCTGTTAAATGAACTGCATTCTCAGTTATGTTAAAAACTGTATTCCTGTTGTTCATAATTTTTGTGTTAAATATATTTGGTGAATGTTAAAACAATTTTAACTCAGCTAACTAACATATTAAAAAGCAACAGCAACAGCGATACTCTATTGCCTGGAAACCAACAACAGATCTCTAACTTGGCCAGAAAATCTCTACCAGGCTTAACACAAGATGGTACTGGTGTTTTAGAAGCCCCTTCTTCATCTAATTCTGTCTTTGCTAGAGCAGTCGGCTCTAAGCACATTGGGTCTTTGTCCACTGCGGTTAACAACACAAATGGCAGGCAACCTAAAGATTTTAACTTTAATGCCTGGACAGATCAACAATTTGTCTTCAAGCAAGGTACTTTTAATAATAATGCCACTAACAGCATTGAACTTAATTTTAATGAACTAAGAGACAAATTATACGCATATAAGAGCAACCAGCTCGAAATTAATTATTTAAAAGAGTGTGTGACCGCAACGTGTACCGAAGGGTCTACGTTGTTTCAAGTTCCCTAACAATGTACAGATGGGAACTCCATATTACAAGAAACTATGTGATATCTTTGACAGGGCTGGTATTGAAATTTTAAATGCTATGGTTTTGGAATATGAGGCGAAAGCCGATATTCTTCTAACTGAGCTAAATGGTTTAAACAACTCATTAGTGAATGACAGAAATTTTCAGAGTGTAAAATTCAACTATGATAAAGTGTTTGATGAAGTAGATCAGTTTTGTGTTAGAATCCTTAACCGAAAAGTACATAAATTAGAACGTGACCTCATTGAATATCGTGAAGGGGTGGTATATCCACTACCTGGTAGATCACAATGGGTCAATAAACCAAATGTGGGTAGTTATATCAATAACAACAACCAGGGGAACATTCCCGAAGAACACAATTTAAAATATAGTGAACCACTTCATAGAAGCGAAAGGCTGGCTGACAAAGGAAGGAAAGAACTCCCCCAGGATTTTCAACAACCCCCTGGGAGAACGGGGGGAGGGGACAAAAACAGACACCTCAAGGGTGGAACAGGAGATAGTAGCATGTCAAGCTGGCAATGTGTCTCAGAATGAACACAACATGTTCTTTACACATGGTAGTAACTACGTTGTAATCAAGAAAGATAATTTTACTATTTTCAACTATACAGACGTTGACATTAAGCAGGACGCCTTTGACTTGCTAACCAGAGGTCTCCAATTTGTACCCCTACGCCCCCTCAATATAGTGAACACTCTTATAGACTTGAAACTTTTTGTAAGGAATTTAAATCTTACACTCTACTTCAAGGGGCAACCCTATACCAACAACAAATTGAGTAGGAGTAGTACTTTCAACCCCCCCCACCCACCCATCTATTAAGGTCTTTGAGGAACTTGTTGATAGGGACCTTAGATCATTCCAGTCCAAAGTAGCTAAAACATCTCCAACCAACTTAGACCAACAAGCACTCAGACTCATTAACTATCTCAAGAAAGAGAATGTTAGAGTTATGAAACCTGATAAAGGGGGAAGGGTGGTGTTGATGTACAACTCGGATTATGACACCTACATTTACAGCATGTTGCAGGATTCTAACCAGTACGAGCTAGTATCTAGAAATGAGGCTAATATCGCCTATTCGAAGATTAGTTTTATGTTAACTGACCACCTACTTCAAGGCGCTATTAATGAAAAGCTTTACAACTACTTGTATGTCAACAAACCAAGAATCCCTGTTATTTTCGGAATCCCCAAGATACACAAAGGGTTTGACCCTTTAAAGTTTCGACCAATTGTATCTGGGGCAGGAGGCATTACAGAACCTTTAGGGAAATTTATTGACCAGGTAACAAAACAGTTCGGAACATCATTAGAACACGTTTGTAAGGACTCCTGGGATTTTCTCAAAGGAATAAAACATTCTTTTTACAAACCGGAACTTCTTTTGATCACTATAGATATAGTTGATCTATTCCCAAGTATTCCACATTCAGTGGGCTTAGAGTGGTTTAATGAAGTATTAAGTACTGAAACCAATCTGGGCAACACTATAACTAACCTGTTAGTTGAATACATGGAAACAATTTTAGAAAACAACTATATACATTTTAATGGTGAAATATACAAGCAAAAAAAGGAGTAGCTATGGGCACTCCTTGTGCGTCCTTTTATGCTAACACCGTCTTACATAGATGGGAACAAAGGTTTATTTTTTCTACCACCTGGGTACAATATTTAGTGCACTACAAGAGGTACCTAGACGATATATGCATTTTTGGGCAGGAACCCATGATGAATTTTTGGATTTCATCAAGTATTTAAACTCAACCACCCATTTTTATCTTTTACGTATACGATTAGTAATGACGAACTGCATTACCTTGATGTAACCTTATACAAGGATCGGGTCAATAATGTATTCCAATCTAAACTGTATAGGAAGCCAACCTTTTCTAATACATACTTACACTTTCAGAGTGGACACCCCTTCTATCAGAAAAAGGGCATTGTCAAAGGACAATTCATAAGAGCTTCTAGAATGTCCAGTACTACATACGATTGTTTAGAAGAGATTGACTTCCTAAAATCTCTATTTCTTGAAAGGGGATACCCCTTAACACTTTTAACTAACTTAGCCCCACAGGTCATGGGGCAGCAAGAAAACACTCTCCCCCTTTTTAGGTGCAGATGTGGTTGTTCATCACACTGACATTAAAGAGCCTGACCACACTTATGGCAGGTTCATTTATACTTACTGTCTCAACTCCTTTGAGGTTGAAGAAATTTTCCACAGACATTGGCCAGTTCTTTCACTACATGATGAATTGAAAAATATTATACCACCACACCCAAAGTTTATTAGAAAGAGGGACACCAACCTCAAAGAAATTTTTGAAGGGAACAACTATACCAGAACGAACACTCAATTGCCCAATGCAGGCACCTTTAAATATGGTGCCTGCAAACAATGTAACACTATTTTTGACACCCCTAGTATTTACATTGTTTCTAGGAACTTTCTGTTTAGACCTAAAGTTTTTACAAACTGTGGCAGCAAAGGAGTGGTATACTTAGGGTTCTGTACCACCTGCACTAGTTTCTATATTGGCAAAACAGAAAGGCCTTTTAGAAGAAGAAATTATGAGCATTTACATGACATTTCTAAACAAAAGGAATCAAATGCTTTATATAAGCATTCCTTGGTTTGCAAGAATTTCAAATTCAAGTTCTTGGTATTGGAACAAGTACTTCCCAATGCTAGGGGTGGTGACTGAGAAACAAGTCTAGAATATAGAGAACTTTTCTGGCAACTCAGGTTAGAAGCAAGTAGAGCCCCAGGTTTAAATGAAAGTGTTAACATCAGCAGTGTTCTCAAAATTAGAAGAGCTCGCTTGTAGGTTTGTAAGTAGACACACCCTTCACAGGAAGATCATTCACTATTGTAGATGTCTGCTGCAACATGACTTTTTAACTACAGTAAACTTTATGCTTGTATACTTTTTTCAATAATTTTTTCTCTACAGACGTATGTTTTCTATTTCTATTTTTAAAATTGTTTTAACATTCACCAAATATATTTAACACAAAAATTATGAACAACAGGAATACAGTTTTTAACATAACTGAGAATGCAGTTCATTTAACAGGTTTTATATGTATACACACTTGCTACTAGAGTTAATACATGAGCATTAGCACGTACATTTTTAAACAGTGTATTTTATGTCTCAAATGTGCAACGCTTTGTAATATGGGTATTTCTTTTTAAACATATGAGCATTTCTCCTTTTTAAATTATGAGTGTTGCTTCACTAAAGTAGCACTCCTCACTAATTGTTAACTGTTAATTGACTTAAGACTAACAGCTAACTAGCTAACCATGTGATAGGGAAAGATATATTTATTTATTTATTTTTATTATTTTTTATTGTTTGTTGTTTCAGCATTTCACCTGTGAGAAGCTTCAAAACAAAATATACATTCAACATTTGACAGTGAAACAAAAATATAAATTCAACATTTAAGGAACAGACTTATTAATAATACTAACAGTTATTAATAATAGTATGAAGGAGTAATAAGAGTAAATTGACATCGATTATGGAATATCAGTAAAACAGTAAATACTAAGAAGAGACACAATTATTTAGAGTACCAGAGTAAACAAATTAACAGAACAACAGAAGTAAAAACACAAGTAACTGATGTAAGTAAGATATATACAGAAGAATATTAGAGAAATGCTAGTTATGTAGGTGGGGGGGAGCAAAAGGTAGGAGTGAAGAGCAGAAAGAAAGAGTGGAAGAGGGTAGGAGTGGAGAGGTAGAGGTGGTGAGAGGGGGAGGTAGGAGTTCCAGGAGTGTAGGGCTGAAGGAAAGAAGGTTTTAGGAAGATTTGATTTAGGTACCTTGTAGAGTAGTTATCATTTTATTATTTATATTTTTTAGGGGGAGTTAAAGAGAAAAGAGGAGGAGAAAGTTTGGATGAGAAGGGGAAGAGGAGAGAGGGGTATGTTGTAATGAGTAGGGGGAAGTAGTTAGTTGGATAGTAAGTGTTAAGAGTTTGAGGAGGAGGGTTGGTGGTAAGTTGGGGACTGACAGTGTAGTTTGAGGACTTATGTTTGGTGGCGTGGAGGGCTTATAAGCTGTAGCTTAGCTGTAATTTTGAGAGGAGTTAGTAAGGGGGTAGTAGAAGAGATAGAGAAGGGGAAGCTGTAGAAAGAGGAGAATTTTTTTTGGTAGCTGTGAGAAAGGCATTCTGTCTTTAAAGCATGTTTGTTTGTTTGTTGTTTTTTTGGAGTTTTTTGTTTTTTGTTTTTTTAAGTTTTTGGTGGTTGACACTATTTCAAAGTTTGGTCTCTGACACTATCTAGTAACTAAGAAGAGTCTCATTGTACTATTAACTTATTTCAAGTTTGAGGGAGGATTTTATATTGAGTTAATTAACATTGGTTTGGTGTTGTAGCTACTCCATTGCTAGACTTAGATAGCATCCATTGCTCTGTGTTGAAGGCAGAACAGATGAGTGAGGGCAGAACAGAGAGTGAGTGAGAATGAGTAGAGGAGAATAGTGCAGGTGGATGATTTATTTGATGATGCTGAGAAAATATTGATAGTGAAAGTCCTAATAAAAAGAGGACCCAGTATAGACCCCAGTATGGAGCCCTGAGACATATTTAGGAAAGAGGAGCTTTTTTTTTGATTTTACAGCTCCTTTTCTGTCAGTAGGGTAGAGAGACTAGAGAACCAGTTCAAGAGGAAGTAGGAGTTTAGAAAGTTTTAGAGAGTAGGGTGTGATGTAGGCTGGGAGAGAGGGAGAAGAGAGGTCAGAAAGTAAGAAACAATTTGTCCACAATTTGTCACGGGCTTTGAAGTTTTCAAGGAAGGAAGGAGAAGGAGGCAGTCAGTCATAGTGCTATGATTGGGTCTGGATGTGTGCTTGTGGGTGGGAGTTATAAGATGAGGGTCTAGGAGGTGAAGAAGGAAGTTTCTAGGATTTTTTAGGATTTTTTTTGATGGCTGGGGGGGAATGTATGGTAGGGGATTTAAATTTACCATTATTGTTTGTACACATGTTTGCTGTTGTATAGAAAGGCTTGTTTGCTGTAGTGGGGAACTGTACCTTCTTTATTAAGATGCTAATGGGGTAAGATGGGAAGCTCAGTATCAGAGCTAGATACTGAGAAATTGAGAGAAGGAGAAGGGATATTATGGTTTGCTGGTTTGGAGTTTTTTTTTCTGGTATTCTTTATAGTAGATGTGATTATGGGGATTGGTGTAAGGAGGGGGAAGTTATGGGGTGTGGTGGTGATGAGGATAGAGTTTGTGTGGAGAGGGGGGGGGGATGAGTTAGTGAGTGTGCGGAGGCTGAAGAGTGAGTGAGAGAGGCGGTGGTTGGGGGGGTATATATATAAAATGGCACTGTTTCCAATGTTTGAATTCATTTTTAACTTGAAAAAGCTCGGTATCTAGCCGAGCGAAAGCGCTTGTTTTATATCAATAAATTTTCTTGCAACTACCCACTTGGCACTCGTTTACTCTGTGGATTACGTTGGTCAGATTCTGCTTTGAAGCTTGTTTTTCTTTATTTAAGTTTAAGTTACAAAGCCTAATTCCTGATGTGTTTGTGTGTAATAAAGTTGCTTGAACAGAACTCACAACCGCCTGTCTGTTTTATCCTGACCGGACGAGCGACAAGAGGTACATCCCACACCTTGAAATTCAGGAGGACTTGCTTCCCTACAAAAGAACTTTTGTTATAGTTTTTATGAGTTGTTTTTTTATATTTGAAATGCTATGAGATACAGAAACTTTTCAGTGGACCGTCTGGTGTTGATTATTTAACTTGAACCTGCTGCCAGTAGGGCTGATACTAACTATTTGCTCATGGTTATACCTTCCTGTCAGTCTTATTTAAAATAACAGTTTTGGTTTAAAAAAAAAAGCTAGTGTTCATTTTTTCTGCATTACCATGGATAAGCCATAATTAATAGATCTTCAGGTGCTGTTTTCGGAAAAATGGTGCAGTTTCTTAGTGTGCATCTCTAGTGATTCCTTTGTTTTGGGATATTTCACCCTTTTGTGTTTGTGCAGCTAAGGAGATGGCATACATAAATTCAGAAGGGCTTGCACCCAACATGGTTTGTGTTGAGAGATGTGTGCCCTTGCAAAAGAAATTCTTGCAGTTTCAGTTTTCACCCTTTTAGTATCTCAGGCATTTGTGTTCAGCAGTGGGATTCCTTGGCATCTTGTCAGTCAGAGTTTCATAGTGGATCCTATCAAATATGGTATATTTGAGAGAAGTATATTTGAATTTGGGCTATGCTATAAAATCAAATTGCTACATGGTCCTGCCTGTTCTCCTTTTACTAAAATGGACAAAAGGGGTTCCTTTAAGTCCTGTGCTTGTTGATTTGACCTATCATAAGCTGCTTGCAATGTACTGTGCTTCTGTTCATGAACTTATTTGTGCACATGCATCCATATTGGAAAAGCTTTACAAGTAAAGCAGAAACTGCCTCCCGCTATGTCTTCCTATTCTTCTTTATGTTTTATAGAATGTAAATATAATTTAGCTCAGGCAGTAATTGAAACTGAGGATGGCTCATGTGGAGGGGGTGATGAAAATAAAAATGAAACTGCCCAGTAGATGAAACAAGTCTCATGCAGGTGCAAAAAGGGAAGGGAGTTGTGTCAGTATTATGAATGATGAATTGTAACCCTTTAAAATGTGCTTTTGTGCAACAGAAAAGTTAATCGGTAATAATACTGGAAATGAGTGATTAGCTGCAATTACTTTACACAACATATTTTAAAGCAGTACATATGTTTATTACAAAAAGGCATATTGCAAATATGTATGGGGCAAGTTATGTGATGTGATGTGATTTATGATCAGGGACAGTTCATATAATGCAGTATTTTATTTAGAATGTCTTCTACATAAAAATAATATCCAACATAGAAGTTGTGATTCGTCAGACTTCCATTTACATACGCATGATTGTTAAAGAATGCTTAAGGCAATTTGTTCAAAGACTGTTTTCATAAACTCAGCAAATGTAAATGAATATTAGAGATTCTGCACAATAAGAAATATAATTATTAATTTTGACAGTAAATGATTTATGCTACATTATTCTGGTCTGAAAAATGATTTGTATGCAATAATTATTGCTGTATAGAAATAGTAATGTACCAAGCAAGGATAACTGTTTTCAGAAAAGGAATGTGACATGCTGAGTAAAGTTGTAGTAATAACTTTTGACAGACCATTTAGTACCCAAGGTATCATAGGTAAGAGGCATATCTTGGTAGTGGTAGACTATACTTAAGATACTGTAAAGCTGCGCATCTGATGTTGTGTTTTTCATCTGGTCCTCAACCTGTGGAGGAGGTCTCGGATCTGACTTGGGTCACTTATAAAGACTTTGGCTACATAGCTTGAGCTCCTCCCCTTACCCATAATCCTCCTCCTTAGCTTGAATTCCCTCCAGTTGAGTTTGCCCTCTATTCAGCCCATAATATAGCACAACAGTGAGTAATAATATAGTATAATTACCAATAACATTCCAGTTAGACTGCAAAGAAAGAAAGAAAGAAAGAAATAATAAAGGATTGGAACTCATCAGAAGGTAAACATCATAACACACCTCAGGTTAAACTAGGAGGCCAGAAATTAAAAAACCTTCTGAAATAGGAAAGGGATTGGAGAGCAGGAAGTTGAGGAAGGATGAAAACAGATAACACAGATGCATCGTTATGGTGAGTAAGCACATTTTGTATCAGATGTTGTAATTTTCATCCATTCCTCAATCAACAGGGTCAAAACTCCAGCTAGAGAAACTCAGGGTGGGTGGTCCTCAAGGAAGGATATTCTGGAGTACAGTCTTTATTGTCACAGGGGAGGGATACCTACTGACCTAATTTGTAATGAGTGAGATGGAGAATGTCATTCCCATAAGGGGTCTGTTGCAAATTATATGCTGAATTTAAAGACTAAGCTTAGAGAGGGCTCATGGTGTTAACACAGGTGTACCCAGCATAAGGAGAATGGCTTCAAAAGGTCTGCAACTAAGCTGCAAAAGCCGACATCTATACAGCCGAACAAAAGATAATGTTTTTTATACCTGTTTGACAAAATAAGCCACAGACAACATGAATGAGACCTTTCATAGCTGTGAGAAAGGTAAGTGTCATTAATTATATGATGGAGTTGCTGGGTAGGTGGCAGACGTGCAGACTCTGCCATGTCAGTGTGAACACCGAAGTGCAGACTCTGCCATGTCAGTGTGAACACCCACCTTGAAAGATACTACTTCTTTGTATATAAAGCGGTTACACTAAGAATCAATGAAGGATATTTTAGTGGATCTCCTCAGTGAGTCTCAGGCTTGCACCTCGTGAAAGAGGCAGTACTGTCACAGCAGACATCCCTTACAATTTTGTGTAGTTCTATCTAATTTTTGAAGCATTCACTGCTAAGCCAACAAGTACTCAACTACTTGCAGAAACAAAATGGCCAATCAAACAGGCTCACTGCAGGGTGCATGAACAAGTTAAGCAAACATTCTGGAGGAACTTCAGTATATTTTTAATCTAGAGGTAATCAAGGAATCCAGCAGTCTTGGGGCTTTGGGCCTCATTGGTGGTGAACAAGCACCCCTTAGGGATGTACCTAGAATAAAGAAATAGAAAATTAGGCACATTGAAAATAAATGGTTGCTGTCAATAAAAATGGCGGTAATACCCTGGCCAGGAGTATATTATAATCAGTCAATGCTGGGTGCTGTTTGCCTTCACCTAATTCTACTGCCCCTTCTTCTAAGAAAGAAGATGCATTTTTCTGAAGATTCTGATATTCACAGAGACAGGGATATCTCTCCTCAGGATTCTACAGCCCAAGGCTTTAATTAATTTGATAGTGAGCCTGAAGTTTTCCCTTTAGAAGCTGTCTCGTTTTCTGAGACTATTGCCAGGCTGTTTATTTATGTACTTAATTTTACTTTCATTTACTGGGTTTGTCCAACTGGATTTAATGAAAACCCCCTTTTCAGTAGTGCCCCAGAGAAATAAGCTCCAACATATTACAAACATTTTTAAACAGACATCCGGTAATATACATGAGCAGACATTAAATAACATACCTTAACAATTACATATAAATTTGCTACTTAGATCAGATTCATATGAAAATAGGGGCAACTATTACAGTAGAAAAGATATTTATGTATTAGTGGAATGCTGGGCATTTCACAAGGTGTATTAGTGGGTTTGTCAGACAGATAATAAATCATGTGATTATTGCTTAGAAATTTAGAAATTCAGAGAAATGGAAGTGAAGGAAGGAACTAGTTAGGGCAGAGAATGTTAATATTGTAGTTAAGAGATGGTGGTGTAAAGCAGGTTCAGAGGCAATTCTATATATGGATATCCTAGCAGAAGTATAGCGGCAAGGGGTGAATACTGTCACAGAAAAAAGCTAAGGGATGTATTTACTTGGGAACAGATATCCCTCTGAACTGGACAAATATTATGACTTACTTGAACGAGAAGTCCCTAATTCTGCACCCATTCCTCCTATTTTGGCAGCATTGGAGAATGCCCTTAAAGCTGCACAAAATGCTCCTGCTTCTCTCTCTCATTTCCTAAAAAAAGATAAAAAAAAAAAAAGAGAGAGACTCTCTAGGTGACAATTTTAACATAGGAAGTGTTACTTTTCTCTTTGCCATGTGTTATAATAGGTAGCCCTAGTAATAGTATTGGTCATTATGAACAACATGTTCCTAAATAACTTTTAGACATTTTTGGAGGTTTTGATGATTTTTGTTAAGAGATGGCTCTGCTTTAGAGTAGTTTTCAGTGATGTTATTATTAAGCACTGTTTCACAATTGGGTTCATCATGTGCCTTGCAATATGGCTATTTATTGCTATATTTTGGTTTGAAATGATGGTAAAATTCTAAGCGTAAATTGTGCAAACATTGTTATGCCTGTGGTTGTCACCTCTTTGTATGGGCCACAGTAATTAAATAGCATCTATGTTGTGCATATATATTTTGATCAGGGTTTTTTTATTGGCAATGCTCATTTAGTTATTTTTATCAATAGGGTGTTATTTGATTGATGTTGCTGATATAGTGAGACACATTTTTTAGAAGGCACTGTTGATAAGGTGTGCTTGTTAATCCCTCAAATCTCTTTCTTTAAATGTATTCATATTTATTTAATTGACTGCCTTTGAGTGGTATATATGCTGTGAGATGCATATCCATTTAGGCCTTTGTCTAGGGTAAAAATAACTATATTTATTTATGTTAATATCTGCCATGAGTGGATATCAGCAGTGTTTGATTTTTATAGCGGGTGTTTTGCTCCATTGATCCTTTTGGTGGTGCTGTGGACTTCATTGGTAGTCCTTAGTGTAGGGACTGCCTTTCCATCTGTTTTATTGTAGGGCCTTTGCAAGGATTTTTGGATGCCAATGATTGTTTCCTAGTATTGTTGTGATGTTTGTCTTTGGATGTACGCTTTATATGTTTTACATGCCATAGGGCTGTTTGCTACTATGAACTCATTGTCCTAGATTGTCCTGATTAGGCTTATTTTCTCAAAGGTGATGCTACATTGGAGAGCTCATACTAACCAATAGCAATTCAGAATTGATCAAGTACTGCGTGATCAGCCAGGACTGCGAAATTTCACTTTTCATTAGTTTTATGTTTCTTGTTTTGTTTACATAGCTGCTAGTGCAGCTTAACTGTATATTTTATGCTTCTTGTTTTTAAGAGGATTTATGATTAATTTCTTCAAACTGCTGAAAACATAATCAATTAATCAGCCCCTAGCTTTAGGAGCTGATGATACAGAGTAGTTGTATAAGCCTTTTGTAGGTCAAATTTGTAATGGCCTATCTAGCTCCATGGAAATGGGGAGAACCAATAGTAGTTTTCAGAAGCATTCTTTAACCAATCAGTTATGTCACTTCTGATTGGTTATTGATTATTTTTTGTTTATGGTTTGCTGTTGTCGATATTGCAAGAACCAGCGTACTGACATACCGGCTTAATTGTGTTAAACATATAACATTTCAGATGGATCCTTAGAGTTCAAGGAGCTACTTAATATCATTTTTGTTCTTTGAAAAGACCCATAGGCAGTTAAATATAAGGATCAGCTTAGTCTCCAACTTGATAGGCTAGACTTGTGTAGTTTGGTTTGCTGTTGGATGTGTCAATCCTAATTTGATAGGAGGTCACGTAAGGTTTCTATCCAATGTATGCGTTTAGCAGTGGGCAACGACCAATCTCTGAGGAGAGTTTCTATTGGGCAATAGTAGCCTTTGATAATTTTTACTCACTGCTAATGCTTGTATTGACATTATCAGCTATTTGGTGTGTTATTCATTGCAAATTAATCGCAATTAATTTTATGGAGTTATATTAATAGTTTTAGTGGTATAAGAGAATTGATACCGGCTTAGGCATTGGATGAACAATGCGCTAAAACATAGACCGTTAATGTTTTTTGTGAAGTGTGCAACAATATTATGAAGTTCGTGATGTGTGTCATTTTATACTGACATAAAAATGTTAAAGCTTGTATAGCTACCTAAGATCATTTCTGTTTTCCAAATAAAGGTTCAGGGGCAGTCAAGCACATGGATTGGTTTTGTCTTTGAGCTGATAGGATGAATTGTTTTAGTTTAGACCGCCATTGGTCAGGCTGACTCTGACCTGACAGGAGATTATGTGAGGGTTTTATGCAACACCCACGTAGTTCAGTGGTTTTCAACCAATCATCGAGGAGGTTTCTCATTGGGCAATAGTGGTTTTTGATGTTTCTTATTCGATGTTACTGCTTGTAATGACATTAACAGTGATTTGGTATGTTATGTTTTACTAAATTAATCCCAAGAAATTCTATGAAGTTCTAGCTAAGGTTTGTGGCAGCACAGGGAGACAGATAATATTCTAAGCATTGGAAAGACAATGCGCCAAACTACAGACTGTGAAGGCTGCCAGCCTAGCTAGATAGAATTTTGTAAATAATTCTATGTCATTGTAAATATTAATATAATCCACAATGCTTGTTTTTGCACATGTAAGAAAACTAAATATAAGAAAACTGTGCATGTTCTGAGCATTAAAAAATGTAACCACAGTGCACCCTGCTGAAAAAAAAGCTGATAAGTAGAGCACTGTAAGACTGTTTGATCTCAAGCTCAGAGGCAGGATGTCTGAGCTGGAAAATCTTTCTTTTGTTTTAAGGCAAGAGATAATTACTAGGTTTTACACGTAAAATGTCTTTTATTGCTGTGGTTTCCTGACAGGGTCAGCTTACAAAGAAATGCACATTTTGACTTTCTGATAGCCTGGAAACTAATGGATAAGTGATAAAAATGATGTAAACTGAGATGTGTCAGCAGTACTGTGTATTATCAATTTAAGACTTTCTCAGAGAGAAAGATAAATATTTTGTATCTTGTCTTCGATCTGAAAACATTCCACTCACCAGCACTTGCTTGTGCTGTATTTAAGTAATATTTAGAACAATGCTTGATCTTAGAGTTAGATAGGAATTTAGCCAGATTAGTCTAGCTGTTTTCTATATTTGTGTCAGACTATCCTGCAATATTGTTTTCAAGTATTTCCTGTGATTTCTGAACTTTGTAATGTCATTGTGTTGAAGTAATAAGTACCGTCTTGTGTTTTTATTATTTATTATTAAATATTTTTAAACCTTTTAACTGTGGCTGCTTTGTGTAGAGATAAGTTAAGCTCTAGAGTACTTGCATGTATTTGGTGATACTGTACAAAGCCACTCCAAGAGCCTTTCTGTTCATCACACTTACTAATTGGATAATAACAACATTACACAGTGAAATTGGTCACCCTTTGGGAAGGGCCTTATAGTAGCTGACAGTAGTGGTTGGTGGCAGTTGGTACTACCTTATAGTCGGGGCAGAAGGAGCATGGCTGAAGAACCTGTGCCAGCCTTCCCCAGGAGTGTCTGTGTGTTTGTATATAAATCAAATCTTAAAGTGTGTGTCAGCTACTTGGGCAGGGACACAAAGCACTGGTTGGACAGAGAGGGTACTGGAGGTTTTAGCTTGACCACTAGGCTGAGATTTGGACCCTATAGCTGTGCCAGTGGGGAGTCTTATTTGGATCTGGAGAGAAAGGGAGAAACCAGCCCCTGACTGACAGTGATCTCTTTGTCCTCTTAAGGGAAATTGTACTTTACTGTGTGTGTGTACTTGTTATGCTTCCCAATGTGCATGCCCCTCACTGATGCTAGTGGTGAGGATTGAGGCTCCTTGATTACTGGGCCAGTGCACGGGCGTCACATATTAATTGTTTTGCAGTGGTGGGATATCCACATCAAATATTAATTGTTTGATAGTGGTGAGTTAGCCACATAACATACTAATTTGCTTGTAGTGGTGTGGATAGTGAATTCCTGTAGCTTGTGTACAGTGATCATTGAAGGTGCTTTTGTACTCTAAATCAGCAACACAGTGAACATTCAGAATTCAGATCACAATTGTTTTATTTCTTTTGTTAGCTTAGTTAGTCAGGGAGAGCAGGCAAACATGTCAGCAGAGGAGTATGGCAAGCTGACAAGGAGCCATTTGGCTGAGATGTGCCAGTGTAATGGACTGTTGCATAGAAACCTGACTAAAGCAGACATGATTGCAGCTTTGGTCACAGCTTCAGCAGAAAATAACAACCGGGAGGACAACCAGACTGGCCGTGGAGATGTACAACACTCAGAGAATGGACACCTCAACCTTTCTGCAGAGGTCTTAAAAATCCATCTGGAGCTAATGAGACTTGAGTTGGAAGCCAGGCACTTAGAAATAGAAGCTGAGGAGAAGGAGAGGCAGAGGCAACATGAAAAGGAGATGCTGACTCTTCGCCAGAGTCATGGAGGTAATGCAGAAGGCAGTAACCAAACCCCAGAAGCACAAAAGGTCAGTAGATTTCTTTCATAGCTTAAAGAGGGGGATCATTTTGATAGTTTCATTCATATGTTTGACAGGGTATGTAACCAGTATGATGTTGACCAAAGGCTCTGGGTACAGTTCCTGACCCCCTTACTCCATTGTAAAGTGGTAACAGTGCTGTCTAAACTGATTGTGAATTTTCTAATTATACTGTTGTTAAAAATTGTTTGCTAGAATTTTTTAAGTTAACACCTGAAGCTTATAGGAAAAGATTTCTCGAGCATAGACATAAGGCAGATGAAAGTTTGTGTGAATATGTTGCTGAACTGAGCACTTATTTTCATAGGTGGGTGAGCAGATGTCAATTACCAAATTTGAAGGGCTGGCAGATGTTTTGGTGGGGGAACATGCCCTTAGCACTTGGCCTGAGGGCATGTGGATCTGGTTAGCTGATAGACAATGTGTTACTTCAGATGAGTTGGAAACAAAGGAAGACCTATACCTAGCAAGCAGGGCATCACTGCACAGGAAAGGGACACCCAGTGCTGCTCATAGGTCTAAAGACACCCATGTTGGGCAGCCCAGACTGCCCCAACAGAATCTGCCAGTAGCAGGGGAAGCCACTAGTCCAGGTACAAGTCCAGGACCTAGGGTTAAATGTCTTGAATGCAACCAGTGGGGCCATACAGCATACAGATGTCCATGGAGGCAAGGTGGGGAACAAAAGGTGATGGAGCCAGTAATTGTGAAGGACAAAATGCCAACAGTAGGTTGTCTTGAGACAACAAGGGTACCAAACTACCACCAGAGGTTATATCCTATTGTAGTGAATGGTAAAGAGGCCATTGCTAAGAGAGACACAGCCTCTGACATAACCATTGTGAATCCTGCAATGGTTGCAGAGGAGCACTGCTTACCTGGGCAGTCTATTCCAGTCAGAGCTTTACAAGGGACCCCATTCCAAATAGCTTTGGCTAGGGTTCACCTTGACTGGGATGATGGAAAAGAAAGCCAGGAAGTATGTGTGTTTGAGGATATCCCTGCAGATGTCCCAATAGGAAATGATTTTGATAATGCAGAACCATTTGCTCATGCAGTTACATGCAGTCAGGCTTGGAGACAAGCATGTGGGTCTGGTAGCCTGGGGGAGACCGCACACTTGCAGCCAGAACTGGTGAGGTGGTTACTCCAGGGAGGGAACTACCCTGTAGAACTAAAACTGAAGGTGAGCCACTGCTGCTTGTGGGTACTGATGTTCCCTTGGACAAAGTGACTGCAAAGGTAGAGGTGAGTAGTAGCACCCAGGCTGACAGTGAGGCACCGCTCTCAGAGGATACCTGATTTCCTGTGGAAGGGGAACTGGGAAGGGTTACAAAGAGAGAGTTGAGATAGGCTCAGCTCTCAGACCCTACATTACAAGGCCTGAGGCAGGTAGCTAGGAAGGCACCTGATTCTCAAGGGAGGGGGGAATCTGTATACTGTGACAAAGGATTACTGTATAGAGAGTGGACCGCTGAGGGAGGACTAGAGGGTGAGAGAATACAGCAGTTGGTAGTACCTAGAGTTTACCATATGGCACTTCTAGCCATAGCCCTTGATGTTTCCTTTGCAGGTCATATGGGTATAAAACATGCAAAGAGACATATTATGCAGAACTTCTATTGGCCTAGAATTTCTAGAGATTTAACAGGGTACTGCAGGACTTGTGAGCAGTGCCAAAAGGTAAGCAACTCAGGAGACAAGGTGAAACCTCCTTTGATGGCTTTGCCTGTGATTGTGGAGCCATTTCAGAGGGTAGCTATGGATATTGTGGGGCCTGTGAGTACCCCAAGTTCCACAGGGAAAAATTATATGCTAGTGGTAGTAGATTATGCTACAAGATACCCTGAGGTAGTGGCTTTGTCCTCCACTGAGGCAGAAAAGGTGGAAAATGCTTTGTTAGAAATTTTCAGCAGGGTAGATTTCCCAAAAGAAATATTGACTGACAGAGGTGCCAATTTCATGTCAGACCTTCTGACTTGTCTGTGGAAGCACTGTGGGGTAAAGCACCTAAAGACCATGCCCTACCATCCCCAGACTAATGGTCTTGTTGAGAGGTTAAACTCTACACTCAAGTCCATGCCATGGGCATTTGAAGACTAGTTTAAGAGGGAGTGGGACACATATTTGCCCCATCTGTTTGCTTGCAGAGAGGTTCCCCAGGAATCCACAGGTTTTTCACCCTTTGAGTTGTTGTATGGGCATAGGGTGAGAGGGCCTCTAGACTTAATTTGTGATGAGTGGGAAGGTGAGTGGGAATCTCACGAGGAGTCTGTTGTGGCATATGTTCTAAACCTCAAGACAAGGCTCAGGGAACTCATGGGCTTGGCCCAGGAGAACCTGGCAGGAGCCTAACAGCAGAACAAGGTCTGGTATGACAGGAATGCTCGAGCTAGAGAGCATGTGGTAGGATAGCAGGTAATGGTTCTCGTTCCTGTCAGACATAAGCTGCAAGCAGCTTGGGAGGGACCCTACAAGGTAAGGAAGGTCAGTGATGTTAACTACATGGTAGAACTGCTAGGCAGGAGGCAGGGGCACAAATTGTACCATGTTAACATGATGAAACCTTACCATGAAAGGAAGGCCCTTGTGCTGAGTATTTGCAGTGGACTGCAGGAGGAGTCTGAGGGAGATCTGTTCACTGATCTCCTCCGTGATGCTCGGACTGACACTACAGTAGAAGGGGTATCAATGTCTCAGCAGCTATCTCCTACCCAGGCTCGGGAAATCCAAGCAGTGTTACAGGAGTTTGGGGATGTGTTCACTGGGAAACCAGGGTGCACCCACCTGGTGAAGCACCAGGTAGATACAGGATCCCAAAAGATTATTAAACAGGCCCCTTATAGGGTGCCTGAGAGAGTCAAACAGACTCTGAGGGAGGAGAGACAAGAAATATTGGAACTAGGGGTAATTCAAGAGTCCAACAGTACCTGGGCCTCCCCAGTGGTGCTGGTAGCAAAGAAGGATGGCAGCACCACTTTCTGTGTAGGCTACAGGAAATTAGTCACACAGAGTCAAATGCATACCCCATGCCTAGGACAGATGAAGCCCTAAAGCAGCTAGGTGGGGATAAGTATCTTATCACCATTGATCTTACCAAGGGTTACTAGCAGGTGCCCTTGACTCCCAGTTCTAGAGAGAGGTCAGACTTTGTGACTCCTTCTGGCTTGTATGAGTTCACAGAGATGCCCTTTGGGATGAAAAATGCCCCATCAATTTTCCAGAGGCTGGTAGATCATATCCTAGCAGGAGGGTTTACCCTTGCTTACCTAGATGATATTGCCATCTACAGCCTTTCCTGGGAAGAGCACCTTCAGCATGTCAAGAAGGTACTGGGCAGACTAAAGAAGGCCAGGTTGACCATTAAGTCCACCAAATGTCAGGTGGGTATGGCAGAGGTCTCCTACCTGGGACATAGAGTGGGGAGTGGTAAGAGCAGGCCAGAACCTGCCTACGTGGAAGCCATTCAGGCATGGCCTATACCTGTTACCAAAAATCAGGCGAGGGCAATCTTAGGGACAGCAGGGTACTACAGAAAGTTTGTAAAGGAGCTTTGGGAGGACTCCCGGTGTTAGCCAGTCCAGATTGCATCAAGAATTTGTTGTGCAGGTGGATGCTTTAAACCATGAGTTGGGGGCTGTACTTAGTTAGATTTCTTCAGAGGGAGAAGAGCACCCAGTGGTTTATCTCAGTCATAGGCTTCAACCCAGGGTGGAATGCTATACAGCTGTAGAAAAGGAATCTCTAGCCATAGTGTGGGCAGTGCAGAAACTTCAGCCTTATCTGTATGGAAGGAAATTCACTGTAGTTACAGATCACAATCCCCTAACATGGTTACATCAAGCCAGCCACCAAAATGCCAAGTTACTAAGGTGGAGCCTAGGGTTGCAGGCATATGATATGTCAGTGCAGCACTGCAGTAGGATTCACAATGCCAATGCAGATGGGCTCACATGATAGAGGATGGGTTAAGATATACTCAGATAGACCTAACCCTCTCAAGCAACATTTCTCAAGGGTCACTTGAAAAGCTAGCTTGAGTTCCCTGGGGGGGTAGATATGTGAAGGCTGCCAGCCTAGCTAGATAGAGTTTTGTAAATAATTCTATGTCATTGTAAATATTAATATGATCAACAAGCTTGTTTTTACAAATGTAAGAAGACTAAATGTAAGAAAACTGTGTATGTTCTAAAATGTAACCACAGAGCACCTCGCTGGAAGAAAGCTGATAATTAAAGCACTGTATGACTGTTTGATCTCAAGCTCGGAGACAGGATGTCTGGATGGGAAATTCTTTCTATTGTTTTAAGGGAAGATATAATTACTAGGTTTTACCTGTAAAGCGTCTTTTATTGCTGTGGTTTTCTGGCAGGTGCAGCTTACAAAGAAATGTAAATTTTGAGTTTCTGTTAGCCTGGGAACTAAAGGAGAAGTGATAAAATGATGTAATCTGAGATGAGTCAGCAGTGCTGTGCATTATCAATTTAAGACTTTCTCAGAGAGAAAGATTAAGCAGTTTGTATCTTGTCTTGGATCTGAAAACATTCCACTCACCAGCACTTGCTTGTGCTGTATGTAAGTAGTATTTAGAACAGTGACTTATCTTAGTTAGATAGGAATTTAGCCAGATTAGTCTAGCTGTTTTCTATTTATGTCAGACTATCCTACAGTAAGTATTTTCTGTGATTTCTAAACTCTGTCATGTCATTGTGTTGAAGTAATAAGCATTATTTTGTGTTTTTATTATTTATTATTAAATATTTTTTAAACCTTTTAAGTGTGGCTGTTTTGTGTAGAGATAATTTAAGCTCTAGAGTACTTGCATGCATTTGGTGATACTGTACAAAGCCACTCCAAGAGCCTTGCTGTGCATCACACTTACTAATTGGATAATAATGACATTACACTGTGAAATTTGTCACTCTTTGGGAAGCGCCTTATAGAAGCTGATAGTAGTGGTTGGTGGCAGTAAGTACTATCTTATAGTCTGGGCTGAAAGGGGGCATAGCTGGAGAACCTGTGCAAGCCTTCCCCAGGAGTGTCTGTGTGTTTGTATATAAACCAAATCTTAGTGTGTGTGGGTGTGTCAGCTACTTGGATAGGGATACAAAGCACTGGTTGGACAGAGAGGGTACTCGAGGTTTTAGCTTGACCACTAGGCTGAGATCTAGACCCTATAGCTGTGTCAGTAGGGAGTCTTATTGGATATCTGGAGAGAAAGGGAGAAACCGCCCCAGATTGGCTGTGATCTCTGTGTGCTCTTAAGGGAAATTGTACTTTACTGTGTGTGTACTTGTTATCCTTCCCAATGTGTACTCCCCTCATTGGTTCTAGTGGTGAGGATTGAGGCTGTTTGCAGTGCAAGTGCATCACACAGACCTTTAGAGATTTTATAAAGGGTACTTTTATGTCTTGAAGTTCGTAGTATATGTTCTTGATTTTGAGCTATGAAACAGATATATGTAATGTGATAAATACACTGCAATACGTCAGAACATGTGTAACTTCCCTTTGGAAGTGATGCTGAAGATATGCTTTTTTATAAAGAATGGTATATGAAAGGATAAGTCATTTATTGATTGTTTAAATTATTGCACAGTATTAGTGGTTTCAACCAATGACAATACAGCTTTTCTAGTGTTTTGATAGGAAGTTTAGTTTCTGTATTCCATTTGACAGGATAAGATGTTGTTTCATTTTATGATTGGGTAGATAGGTTAGTTGAGTCAGTTGATTATGCACAGTTGATTTTTTTATGTTTTTATTGTTTGCTGTTTTTGACTGGATATTTTTAATTGTTTCAACTATTTGATGTATTTTTGACTGGTCCATTTTCTGAATGGTCTGAAGAAGCAACTCTGTCTTGAGAAAGTGCTTACCTCGGTTACTTTTGCTTTTACATTTTTATTTTTATTAAAGTTATCCATTTCCTCACAGAATGGTGTTGGATGTTATTGCTTTACACCACTGGCTTGCTGACAGTGTTATTTTTGTGCATATTTTTTTGGATATTGTTTTATTTATTGCCTTTATTACCAGGAAAGTCTGACTGGGTACAAGTCCTATGTTCAGTTGAACCAGGGGAGCGAAGCTCCACAGAAAATGTATTTTTGCAATGAGCAACTGTAAAAATTAATCCAAAAAAATGGCAGGACTCAAGAATGGCAAACATTTCCAGTATAAAAGGCAATTTATTCAAAACTCATAAGAGCTTTCACAGCTCCTGCTGCTTCATCAGATGCTAGTAACAATCTCTACAAATTACTTAATTAAATACACAACCTCTAATTACTAGTTTGTCAAATAACATAACATTTAAACACACAGTTGCATGTTTCTCAAACATAATATATATGTGGTGTGTACTAGGTTTGAGAAATATGCAACTGTGTGTTTAAATTTTATGTCAACTAGTAATTAGAGGTTATGTATTTAATGAAGTAATTTATAAAGATTGTTATTAACATCTGAAGAAGCAGCAGGAGCTGTGAAAGTGCTTATAAGTTTCAAATAAATTGCTCTTTATACTGGAGACTTTTGCCATTCTTGAGTCCTGTGTTTTTTTTTTTTGTTTGTTTTTTGGATTATATTGCTTTTTTATTCTTGTTGGACTCTTATCTGGGAAGGTTGGTGGTTGTTTTTACTTGTTTATTAACTTTAAAAACTAAACATTTTAAGCATTAATTTTCAGGTAATATTGAGACACAAGTAGTAAAAATGTTTATTATATCAGAGGTTTTAATCTGATGTCTTTTCCATCCATTCCTCAATGACTGGAGTATTCAGAGCCAATTCAGATCTGACTTTGGCCACTGTGGACCTTGGATCCAAAAGCTCCTCCCCTTACTCATAATCTTCCCACCCATGTAGTTACCTTAGATCTCATTTGCCACTCATTCAATAAAGGCATGGTTTCCATTGCTCAGGCTCAGTGTAGCTAACTACAAATCTATTTGTGAAGTTTATTGAACACCTTTCAGATTTTTGTGTTTCTAGACATTAGCTAGCATTTATCTTTCTCCCTTTACCTTTAAAGTTTCAAAGTTAGAAGTTTGTCTCTGATAAATCCATTCTCTCTTACATCATTGGCATCCTTTCTGTGGTATTTGTTTCCTCATAGTGTAGGTTAGTAGCTTTTGTATGAGTGTTTGTAGTGATTTTTTTCTTTTAGGGTGGGTTGTTAGCTGTTCAGTGTGTTTTATAACTATTTTAGGATTATTTTACTTTTTGCTGTGACTATGATTTTTTGTAGGATGGCTGAAAAACCTACTAGCTTCACAAAATGTGTGGCTTGTGGCCACAAGATCCCAAATTCTGATGTGCACACTAAACATATGTATTGTCTTGTTGCTGCCCACCTGGACAACAGTGCTTCATTTGCACTATTTTCAGTCTTTGGGCCATTACATGGTGCACAAACAAGCTCGTCCTGAAGGGACTCGTCCCTTCCTCATTCATTTACTTCTAAAGCTTCCCCCTCTGTCAAAAAGCCTACCAACAGACCTAAGGGAGACAAGAGTAGTGAAAGACTGAAGAAGAAATCTAAAAAGTCCAGGAACAAATCTCTGGACTGTTCCTCTTCTACTTCTTTGGCTGTGGCACCTAAACTTCCAAAATGTTCAGATCCAACCCCCATCTCTGATATGATAGTTGTTGGATCCAATACCCCTCCACTACTGGAGCTTAGGTTGTCTCCAGATCCCATTTCCCCAGACTACATTCTCTTTTTTATAGAAAAGTATGTTTCACCTTGTCTTCCAGGCCCCTGTTCACAACCTCATTTCTTTGATCAGCACAGGTCTACCACAAGTCTGTCCAAATCTGATGTAGACAGAATGATGAAGAAGTTCCTTAGGACTCTGATCCATTTGTTGGTTCTCCTGCTTCATTAGCTTATGGCTCCCCCATATGCTTAGGGCCTTCCCCTCTTTCCATCATTGCTCCTACTCAGATCTGTTCCTTGGGCTCATGGCCTTTGGACCAAAGTTTTTAGCAAGGCCTGTCCATATCAGATCCCAAGGCCTGGTTTTCTATGACTTCAGCAGTGTCTTTAATCTGACGTGTCCCAGGTAGCTTGGATCCAGAAGGATCTTGGGGTTGAGGCATCAGTGCCAGATCTGGGAGGACAGGTTTGACTCTGAAGTTTTCAAAGCTGTCCCTTCCTGTTGGATTCTTGGCAGACAGTTCAGTGGCAGTATCTGCTTTGGAGCCTGGACAGCCTGGATTCTGGATCAGTCTGGAGCAGAAAGCTTCCACTTTGTCTGGAGGGGTTTCTGGTCTTCCTTAAGCATTCAAAGCAATCAAGACAGCACTCTACCTTTCTGGTCAGCAGGCTTCTCTTCTATACATGAGTCCATCTATCCTTCATAGGATAACCTTGGGTTCTGATCCTACTAATTCTTTCCCATCAGGACAACTAGTCCCACTAGCCTCAAGACAGTCTTCCTTCAGGACTCCCATTTCTCTTTCAAGTCTTTTCTGAAGCATCCTACTGTTGAATTTCTCAGAAAACGTGTACAAGAGGAAGCATGTCAACTCCCTTCAGGAGTCATTAAATGAAGATACTGACTTTGATGAAGGAAAGGGTCCCTCGGATCTCCCCTTGAGGATGTTTCATTTGGAGAGATCTTCAAACTGTTGAGACAGAAAGGTAGGTGGTCCTCCTAAGTCATTGTCTCCCAGGAAAAGTTGTTTTTTCATGAGTGTTTGGAACTGGCCCAGCTACTTCAAGGATGATCACTCCTGTGGATGAGATGGCTAATCTAATCTTGAAATGGACATGGAAGAATTGGATGTCTGAAACTATACCACCCAAACCTGATATATTCCTGATACTATCCAGGAGTAAGGGTCCTGTTGTTGATTCCATGGTGGGGGAGGCAGCCATAAAAAAGAAGCTTGCCAAAGAAAATGTCTGTCCACCCCAAAATACAAGGTCCAGGGTACTGAACAGATTTGGGAAGTGGGTTTACACTTTAGCAACCTTTGCACTGAGGATGCTGAACTAACTGGTACAAGTGACATGTTTTCAGAAGAATTTGAAAAAGAAGCCCTCCAAATCACTCTCCGGTTCTATTTCTGCTAAGGACAAGAAAACTGAGGGCTCTCAGTTGGCTGCCCTTCAGTCTGTTTTAAACATCTCTATCTGCCTCACTTGTGATGTGACTGAGGGCACTTCCAGAGCTGCAGGCACCTGCATTACTGTAAAAAGACGTGCTTGGATGCACTTGTGTGACTTTGCAGAGCACTTCAAAACATCCTTTGTTAATGCCCCTTATGATGGCTCAATACTCTTTGGGCCCAAAGTTAAATACTCTGTAGAAGTGAGCAAGTTGGGAAAACCTTTACTGCTGTAGGAATATGGTTCTCACCCCTAAGGTCTTTCTCTAGGAACCAGAATGGGAGGAGAAAATGTGTTTCTGTTACTCTTGTGGGGACATCCACAAAATCAGGGTCACCGGGGTCCTTTTTCTGAGAGGCCCTACCAGCACTCGTTAATGGTTGCCTGACTGCCACGCTCTGGAGGCAGTCAGGAGAATCCCTATTTTTGTACCCCAAGGCCTGGACATCTATCACAAAAGACTTTTGGGTGCAGAAGATTACAACCAAAAGCTACTCAATCCCCTTTCTGTCTTACCCACTTATGTTCAAGAAAGATCCCCAATGTTCCACCCTCCCAAAGAAAAGCAGTAGTTTTAGAGGTAAAGAAAGCTGATAATCAAGTCACATAGGAGAGCTTGCCAGAAGAACATGGTTCCAGAACTTACTCGAGATTCATTTTGGTACCAAAGAAGAACGAGGACCTCAGGCCAGTTTTGGACCTAAGCGATATAGATCAGTATGTCAAATAGAGGAAGTTCCAGATGGTCATGGTCCAGTCCATTCTCTCATTACTGAGAAAGGATATTTGGATGTGTTAATTAGACTTTCATGATGCATAGTACTACATAAAGATGGATAGGTGCTCCACAAGGTTTCTCCACTTCTTTCCTGCCTGGAGCCACCAGCAAGACTGATTCTTTGCCTCCTAGGATCTATGACTGTTTCAATAATCCTGGTTACATATCACATAAGAGTTCATCAGTGGACACTTTCAGTCCAATAATCTATCCACCATCAACATATGAGCTTCCAAGTACTTCTCACCAACATTTGCAGAGTGCACAAATGATGGCTGCTCGATTCCCCAAATGACTCCCAAGGTCATCCTTTTTCTCTACCTGCTGTACAAGCCATGGTGACCATGGATGCTTCCAGCTAGGATGGGAGGGCACTGCTAAAATCCAAGACTGACTTGAAGAAAAAGCTGGCTGAATGTGAAGTTTCTCAAGAAAAACTGTTAAAAATATTAGAGTTAGAGGACAGAGAGTGCAGTGATAACCTGTCATTTTCTGTTGTACAAGAGAAACTGGAAGAAACAGACTGTATTAATTTTATAAAAACACAAATAAGCAACTGGAATGGTATTCCACAGCAGAATTTATTAATTGAAAGGGCACATTGTGTGAATGCTCCACATCTGACCATTAGAAAGCAGTCATGACCTGTACTGATAAATGTGTTATCCTACCAGCAGGAAGAGTTGATACTGACAAAATCTGGGGGAGAAGGGTAAGGTATTAAAAGATGGAGAGAGTAGAATGTCTGTGGAAAATATTTATCCACTGTACACCATGAAGAAGAGAAGCAAATTTATCCCAGCAATGAGGGAATGTTGAGAGGCAGATGTGAGAGTCAAACTGCTATATCCAGCTGTCTTCAAAGTGTATTTTGTTATGTAGAGCAGGCTAAGGAGGCAATAAAAAAGCTTATCCAACAAAAGGTAGGTCAGCAAGCAGATGGGGATTCTACTTCTCATTCGTCTGATAGTAAGATTTACAAACAGACTTTGCCAGTGAAACCTTTTCCAGTGTTCCAAAGGAAAATGTTAGCGAGACAGAAAAAAGTAGAGAAGTTGACTAGATGAATCAGCAGTACCTTGGACTTCAACCAGAGTCTGGTGTTGGGAGATGGAGATAACTAGGAAGAAGACCAGCAACTCAAATTACTGAATAAATGGAAGAATATAAAGCATCTTATCATATTCATGAAATATGGTTTTGCAAGAAAAAGTGGCTGAAAAACACCGGACGTTTGTTGACTTTTTTAAGCTTGTGGTTGGACTGTAAAACATGTACTCCATTGGGTCTCCTGATAATGCTGAAAGCTTGAAATGCTGATGATGAGAAGACCGACACCAGAAGATCGACAATGAAGATGGTCGACAGTTGAGAATCTCAACACTGAGAACACCGACATGTCAAATGAGCACTAGTGGGTAAGTGTGCTGTAGTGACGGACGTCAGGGTTAGGGTGCAGGTAAGGTAAGTGTACAATAGCAATGATCTGTAGGGTTAGGGGCAGGTTAAGTAAGTTAAGGTTAGGGCGCAGGTCAGGCGAGTGTGCAATAGTGACAGACGTTAGGGATAGGGGTGGGTTAAGTGAGTTAGGGTTAGGGCATGGGTTAGGTGAGTGTGCAATAGTGACGGACCTTAGGGTTAGGGTTTGGGTTAAGGTTAGTGCATAGATAGTTGTGTATGTAAGGTTCAGAGTAGGTTTGTAAGGAGTTTGGTGTGCTTGTGTTGTGTGTGTGCATTTTGGACAGGGGATTTGTTTTGTTTGCTGAGTGTCGGGATTGTGGTTTGTTGGGTATGTGACGTTTCGTGTTTCTGAACTTTCAGTTTTGTGGCGTCTGTGTTTTAGCATGTCGGTGTTGTCAGGTAGACCCACTCCACTTTATATCATTAATGTTTATAAGGACACTAAAAGTTGGAAAACAAATTGTAAGTAAAACATTTTTTGTTTTTATTATTTGTATAAAACATTTCATGATATAAATTGCACATCATATACAGTAAAACAGTTTTGTATACTGTGTAGTCAGGGGTAGTTTAAATGTAGGAGGAGTCTTTTCAGTGACTGTTACATGTGTTAAAGGTAAACAAGTACTTGTTTAGTTGTAAGAAATATAGGTTTTACAGTATAACAAGAGAGAAAAGGCTGGACAAAAGCAAGTTTAGTGTTCATACATTGTGATCTT
Organism: Protopterus annectens; assembly: GCF_019279795.1. Taxonomy (NCBI): domain Eukaryota; kingdom Metazoa; phylum Chordata; order Ceratodontiformes; family Protopteridae; genus Protopterus; species Protopterus annectens. The sequence continues at coordinate 1,851,203,962 of NC_056741.1, forward strand.
GGGCTGCTAAGGTGGGGGTGGTTTAAAAGTGCACTAATTATATGTACAGTAAGGATATTTTCTCATATTAGTTAGTGGTGAATGTCTAGATTACTACCTTTGGCTAAGCTTCAAACAAGTGTTTTTTGTAAGACTGTAGGCTTTAAAATTAGAAAAAAATGATGAAAGCCATGAACATGCTAAGCTTCTTAAAACTCCAAAGATATTAGCTTGTTTGTTTTCCACTGGCAAATGTTCAGTGGAATCGAGATGTTTGCAGCTGAGGGCAGCTGTGCATTCTTTCTGAGTGAAATTTACAAAGACTGATTGCTAAGTAAATGTCCATGGAGACAAGCTGTCTGCAGGTGCAAGCAGTTAATCTTGAGACTTCTGAGTATTCATTGCTGAGGGAAATGTACAATTTAAAGGTACAATGGCAAGCAGTTCAGTGGAAAAAATAAGTTTGAAATTATGGGAATTTAATAAGAGGTACAACCACCCCCCAGCAGCCTTAATACTTTAATACAGTTAATAGAACAGTGTAATTTTTTTAAAGATACCCATTGCACTTTTTCCTAGGGCTAAAAGTGCATGTTTTCTGAAAGCATAAATGCTGTTTTCCATATCTGGGAGGGGAAGAGAGATAAGAAAAGAACAGACAGCAATCAGTGTAATGTAAGCACAGGCTGTAGCATATGCTTTAGAATGGGTAACCTTAATTTTAGGTTAGATAATGCTTGTAGGTGCATCTGGCAATTTGGGCACCTGTTCCCTTCTAGATGGTTAAACTTCATGTGTTGAAGCTGTACATAGTTTTGTGTTTTTGTTCCAAGACAGTAAGGAATGGGAGTGTTTTCTATATTTAGTTTTTTGTTTAAGCGTGTTCATTAAAACAAAAATTCTTAAAACTGTGACATAGGTTCAAATGGAGATGAGAAGAAACAACTGTAAAAAAGATCAGTCTGCCAAACATTAGTATATGCATGTAACACAAAAGCTGGAAATACACATTCAAAAAACTGTCATGTATAGAAGTTGGGAGTTTATCATGGTGGCTTTGCTGTAGAACATGAATAGCTTTACAGGTATAGATAAAAAGAAAGAGTATTCAATTATTTTAAGAAATGCAGAGTGCAAATAATGCTGCAGGAGACATCTGAAAAAAATGAGCATGTGAATATGACAAAGAGAGGGGATTTCAGGATGGATATTAAGCAAATTTATCAGGGACAGAGTAAAGGGGGAGCAATTGCACTAATTTTTAGAAGGATGATGAAAAAATGCTACATTTGCCCTATTAAGAGGTTATTGGCAAGGGAAGAGGATTGCGGTCACATGTATTTATTTTCCACCTAAATCTGCTATTGAGGAGCTTAAGAAAATTTTCGGAGAAATAATCAACTTTCAGCAGGGAATATTATTTATAGGTGAGGACTGGAATTTCATATCAGGGAGCTAGAAGGGGCAATATAACAAAAGAGGATAGATTTCTAAAGACATTTGTGAAAATATTTGGTGTGGAAGATGTGAATTCAATAGTATGAACTTGGACAGTATTTAAATATTACTCAAGGTACAATAACTGGGCTAGACTAGATAGAAATTATATTTCATAGGAACATGTGCATTTTATTGAAAGCTTCAAGTCACATCCAATAACTATTTCTGATCATACACCAAAAAAAAAAGCTAAGATAAAAATGCAGGGTAATGAAGTAAAAATAAGATGATGACATATTCCTACATATCTGTTAAAAAGAGAAGAATTTTAAGAATTGGTAGTGGAAATTATTTGAGTTATTAAAGGAGATAGAAATATCTTCAGAAGTTATAGCTAGTGACTGAGACAAAATAAAAATGGACTTTAAAAGCAGAGTCAAAATAAAAAAGATAAAGTTATGCGTAAGAAGTTATAGAAATTGCATATAGAGGCTTAAAGTATTGCAGAATAAGGAGAATCTCACAAAACAGGAGGAGAAAATGCAGAGTGCTAAAATAAAAGAAGGGAGTATCTGGATAATATGCATGAGTTTAGAAGGATTGCAGTTAAGCAACTGTTTTTTATAACAACTGCAGTGCACAAATATTTAGCACTCCTAAATATGGAGAACATCGATATCTGTGCAGTAACTGAGACCTGGTTCAAGGCTCCAGAGAACACCCCTGCAATACCAGGCTACAATTATTACCACACTTTTCAGCCACAAAACCAAGACCAAAACACTAAAGGTGGAGGAATGTCCATATTCACCAAGGATATTCACACCTCCAGGCTAATTGCCCAACACAATGCATCTGAAATTCTCCAGGTGCAACTAACACTAGGTAAGACTGCAATCCAAATTGTAGCTTGCTACAGATCCCCCACCATGCCCCAAAATTCTCACTACACCTTTCTAAACATACTGGAAATATTAAGATACAACCAAACACCCTAATACTGGGTGATTTCAATTACCCTGCCATTAACTGGGAAAACTACTCGGGTACCAACTCCTTTTCCCAACGGTTCTTGGAATTCATAAATTCCAATGCCCTGGATCATCTAATCCATTGTCCCACCAGGGGCTCCAATAGCCTAGACTTGGTCATTACCAACATGGGAGATAGATGCTCCACACCAGTGGTCACCCCCTCATTGGTCAGGTCTGACCATAAGCAAATCACCCTTGACATCCACATCCCACCCCCACCCCCCCAGTAAGGAAACCTCCTTAAAAAAACTTCTCTAAAGCCAACTTCAAGCTACTGAAGTCAGAAGTGACAAACTTCACAACACCCACGCAGACGGGATCTGGAAGTTTGACTGCAGAATCCTACACTAAGGCACTGTACGAGCACATCCACTCGTGCATGAATCATGCCATCCCAAATAGAACAAAGATGCTCTTCTCCAAAAAAAGGAAGCCAATCTGGTGGTCCTCTGCCATAAACAAACTGTACAACAGAAGGAAGAAACTGTTGCAAAAAAGAGGAAAATCCCAGGATGCAAAAAACTCCCTCACCAGCCTCAGTAAGAAGCTGAGATCACTCATAAAATCCTCAAAAGCTAGTTACGAAAATAAAATTGCCAAAGATTCCAAAGACAACCACAAGGCATTCTATAGTTATGTCAAGAATCTAAATGGCAATGCTCAGTTCTGCTCTGAGCTACAACAGAATGACATTAAATATACTGATCCCAAGGATATTGCCAATATCCTGGCAAATCAATTTAGTATAAATACACCAAAAAACTACGGAATGCAGCATGGACTGTGTTGATAAATCCTTTAATGATTCTGGTACCTCGGCCTTCACCTTCTCATGGATCAATAGTGCCAACTTCACCCCCCTCTCACCCCCTAAAGGGCCCATCTCAATACCAAACATTGCCAAATTCTGATAATCACGACCACACAGGTAGAAACCGCACTCTCCAAAGCTAAGAATACAGCATCCATGGGACCAGATGACATCCCAGGCTGTGTACTACATAAACTGCAAAATGAACTGGCACCTCACCTAAGTGTCATGTTTAATCATAGCCTCACCTCAGGCTTCGTGCCCACTGAGTGGCGCACAGCTACAGTTATCCCACTCCACAAGGGAGGATCCACCTTGGATCCTGGGAACTACCGTCCCATCAGTCTGACAAGCCTGATCTGCAAGGGCATGGAACGCATTATCATGGAACTTATAAACAAAGGCATTGGCAACCTTCAAACACTGGACCCCACTCAGTTTGGGTTTGTGAAGGGCCAATCTTGTCTCCTGAATCTGATTGACTTGTACGAATCAGTCTCCAGAGCTGTGGATGAGGCTAAGGCAGTCCACACAGCCTATCTGGACCTTGCCAAGGCCTTCAACACCATCCCCCACTCTGGAATCATAGATAAACTTACTAAGCTGGGCATAAATCTCTATGTCACTCGATGGGTTGCCAACTGGCTTACTGACAGAACCGAGACTGTAAAAGTAGCAGACTCCAAATCCAGCTCCTGACAAGTGACAAGTAGAGTACCCCAGGGTTCAGTCCTGGGACCACTTTTGTTTGGCATCTACTTCTCTGAAGTACATGCCAACACTAAGGGACTCTGGCTAACAAAGTTTGCAGATGACTGCAGACTGGGAGTCATTACTGAATCCCCAAATGATGTGGATATTCTACAAAAGGGCCTTACAGAAACAGATGCTTGGTGCCAGAGCCATGGGCTCAAGCTTAATGCCAAGAAATGTATAGTTATCCCCTTTGGAAAAAAACATGTACCCATGAATTACCACATAGGTGGCAGGACACTAAACATCGAAATTGTGTTGAGAGACTTAGGGACACAGGTGGATAGTGGTCTCAGTTTCGATAACCATATCACCACAACAGTCAGGAAATCCTTCTATGTGGCATACCTCATCATTAATGGCTTTTCATCCAGAAAAAAGGAGGTCATTGTCCCACTGTACTCATCCCTCATTAGACCCATTATAGAGTATAATGCCCCATTTGGTATGTACCTCACAAGACATCTGCAACAGCTGGAAAGGCCACAGAAATACCTCACTAAATGAATCACAGGCCTAAAGCAGATGCCATATGCTGACCATCTAAAAAAACTCCAGCTATACTCTGTGGCATATTGCCTACTCAAAGGCGATCTCTGCTTAACATACAAGGCCATGTCAAACCCTGAGCTGTTGGACATGCTCCACTTAAAGAAATCCCAATCCCTCAGAGTCACATGCTCCAGGGATCTAAACCTTGTCATCACAATGAACAAAACATGCTGGAGGGATAGGTTCATGACCCAGAGACTCCCCATACTCTGGAATATACTGCCCATACATGTCAAGCAGAGCGCCTCATTGGCCCTCTTCAAAAGGAACTTTGATGATTGGATGGGAGATAGGAAATTCACCCCGGGGATCATGTCAGTCGCCTGCTAGACAGGGGCCCAGAGAAGTAAATATTGTGGGAAGAAATATCCAGGGAATTGTTATGGCTAGGCTTGCATAGGCCCTAGGGCCGATAGCCGAGTACCAACCTATGAACCTATAAGCACAATAACTTAGGGAACAGAACTTTGACAGGGTTGTTATCAAACTTGGGAACATATAACAAGAAAAATAACCAGTAATTCTGTGGGGATTTTACAGATATTCTTGGAAATTTTATGAAAATTTGTGTAAAGCGGAGAAATGTGAAAACCAAGAAAGAGTACAAATGGAAATATTTATGGCAGACTTAGTTATACCAAAGTTAGAAGTAGACGAGGCTCAATAAGTAACAGTTATGATAAGAGGTGATGAGACAAAAATAGTGGTGTGTAATCAATCTTTGGGAAATTCTCCAGGAAGAGATGGTATTCCAGTCGAAGTTTAGAAATTAGGAGAAGAGAAGAAAGTGATAAAAGATTTGGAAGATTTTGTTTAACAGTATTTTAAAAGGAGGGAAGCACCGACATCTTGGTGGCTGTGTTACCTAAAGATGGTAAAGACCCTTCAGTCCCAGCTTTATATAGACCCATTTTATTTTTAAACCAAGATTATACAGTATTTATATTTATACTGTCTAAAAGAATGTCAAAGGTGTTGCCAAAGTTCAGAGATATGGATCAATGTAGTTTTGTGGAGAGGAGGCAAACATTTGACAACATTGATAGAACAATAATGATCCAGAGGGAATCAGAATATAAAAAAAAATAGCTCTGTTGTTGGATCTTGATGCAGAGGAAGCATTTAACAGAGTAAGCTGGGATTACATGCGTAGTGCATTGGAAGCATTTGTATTCCCTGATACAATAATATGTTTAATTAGAAGGATATATAAAGGACCAGAAGCAAGCATTAAAGTGTGAGGGCTCCTCTCAGATAAGCTATGTTTGAACAGAGGAACCAGGTGGGGGTGTCCTCTTTCCCCTTTGTTTGTTTTTATTTAGAGTCATTGGCAAAGATGCTAAGGAACTCAGAAATACAAGGATATAATTGGTATGGTAATGAAGAAAAGTTTAATTTAGTTGCAAATAAATTATTTTGTACCTGATAAATCCAGAAAAAGGACATCTCAGTGTTGTGTAACATTTTGAAACAGTTTCAAGTCTAATTTCTGTTAAAAACGTAAGTAAGTAAATAAATATATATATATATATATATATATATATATATATATATATATATATAATAAATAAATGTATAAATAAAAATAAAGTTAAAGTTATGTTATGACAGCTAAGGATATATGGAGAAGAGACGAAATAATACAAAACTGAGGAAGTGGAAACTCTTATTTATGGATATGGATAGTAAGATGCGAGCAGTGAAAATGTTTAATCCTTCAGTCTTGTATACAGGTCAGGTAAACTTTTATCAACCCAAGGAAAAGTTCTAGACAATATGTAGTAAAGAATTGGAGGAATTTACCTGGGAGGAAAAGAGGGCAATAGTTAAGGGGGGATAAGTAGATCCTTCCAACAGGACAAAGTGGTTTATGTTTACCAGATTTGAAGGGATATTTAGAGCTACACAGTTAAGGCTCATGTATATAACACAAGCAGAAGGTTATAATTTAAAGTGGAAAGGAGTGATGATGATGATGATGATGATGATGAAGCAATGGGGAAATTCAACAAAGAGAGAGAATGGGGTTTTGGATGCAGATAATAAACCCTCTCAACCAGGCATCAATCTGTATGTTACCAGATGGGTAGCAAACTGGCTCACTGGTAGAACCCACCTAGTCAAAATAGGGGAAGCCACCTCAAGCAGTAGACCCATAATGGGTGGTGTACCCCAGGGATCGATCTTTGGGCCTTTATTTGTGATATACTTTTCTGAGGTGCAGGCCAAAACCAGTGGGATATAGCTGACCAAGTTTGCAGATGACTGCAAGCTGGGTGCTGTCATCAATTGCCCTTAGTGATGTGGACATCTTCCAAGAAGGTCTCACCCAAACAAATGATTGTTGCCATAAACATGGCCTCAAACAGACTACCACAAAATGCATCATCATCCCTTTTGGGGAGAGTGACATCCCCACAAATGATCACATTAATAACAAGGTCCTAAGCATGCAATCAGTCGTGAGGGACTTGGGAACCCAGGTTGATAGAAAACTGACTTTTGACCACCATATTGCCTACACTGTACGGAAAGCTTTCTACATGGTCCCTCTCACTAGTAAGGGTATCTCATCCAGGGACAAGGAGGTCATAACATCCCTCTATACTTCCCTTAAAAGACTCATTATTGAGTACAATGCCCCTTTCAGCATGTACCTCACAAAGCACATGCAGGTAGCTGGAGAAACCACAGAGGTTCCTCACTAGGAGAATAAAGGACCACAAACATCTACCCTACACAGATAGGCTAAAAGCCCTGTCCCTTTACTCAGTCTCATACAGACTCTTCAGAGGTGACCACTGTCTGGCATACAAAGCAATCTCAGACCTCGCCTTGATGGGACTGGTGAATATCCGCAAGTCAAGCTCCAGTCGAGTATCCTGCACCCATGACCTCATCCTGGTTTGTGGCATCAATAGGACTTGGCAGGACAAATTTATGTCCCAGATCATCATCATCATCCCCCTTTTTCCCATTTACATGGGGTCGGGGTATCGTATTAACTGTCGCCAACTCTCTCGATTCAGTGCCACTCTCCTGCCTTCTTCAACACTCATGCCTGACTGTCGCAGATCTTCTTTAACACAATCCATCCACCTCTTTGCTGGACGCCCTTGCTTCCTCTTACCTTCTTCCTGTCTGTCCTATATCTCCCTCACCAGATTGTCTTCTGCTTTTCTGCACATGTGCCCATACCATCGTAATCTGTTCTCTTTGATCTTTTCTGCAATTGGAGCTACTTTGGCTTCTGCTCTTATGTCCTCATTTCTTCGCCTGTCCCGCAGTGTGCATCCCACCACCTTTCTCAGGCACTTCATTTCCATCACCTCTAGCTTCTTCAACTGTTCTGTCTTTACTGCCCAGGTTTCTGTACCATACAGTAGTACTGGTCGCACCACTGTCTTGTACACCTTACTTTTCAGCTTCTTTGGCATTCTTCTGTCATAGACTACACCTGATACTCTATACCAGTTGGCTGCAGCCCCTCTGATTCTAGCTTTGACCTCTTCATTCAGATTACCCTTCTCCTCAACCATCCCTCCCAGATACTTGAAGCTGTTTACCTGTTCCACTATCTTCCCATCTATCTCTATTCTCAGCTTCTTCTGATTTCCCCAATCTGCTGCCATTACCACTGTCTTATCTGTGCTTAGTTTCATCCCATGTGCCTTCAGATTTGCATTCCATTCTCCTATCCTTTGCTGAAGTTCTAGATCAGAGTCTGCCTGTACTGCCACATCGTCTGCATACAGCAGCTTTGTTGCTCTGACCCCTCCAACCTGTTTGCTGATGTAGTCCATTACCAGTATGAACAGCAGTGGGCTCAGAGCTGAACCCTGGTGTACACCCACTCTTACTGGGAACCCCTCAGTGAGGCCAAACACTGTTCATACTTGAGTCACTGGGTCCTTTTACATAGCCTGTACTAATTCTACCAATGTTTCTGGGACTTCAAACCACCGCAGTACTGCCCAGATCAGTTTTCTTGGGACCTTGTCATATGCTTTCTCCAAGTCTAGGAAAGCCCAGTTTGACTCTCTCCTCTTCTCTAGTTTCTTCTCAAGTATCTGTCTTAATGCAAACATCAGGTCAATTGTGCTGCATCCTGATCTGAATCTGAACTGTTCATCTCCCATCTTACATTCTACTATTCTGCGTATCCGTTTATCAATCACCGTCTCCAGAACTTTCATGCAATGTGGTAGGAGTTTGATGCCTCTGTACTGTCCACAGTTGTGGATGTCCCCTTTGTTCTTGTACACTGGCACAAGTATGCTTATTCTCCAGTCATCTGGGATACGCCTTTCTGCCCACACTGTAATTAGTACCCTCAGGAGCCATATCTCCCCTAGCTCACCCAGCATCTTTATCATATCTGCTATGACCTCATCTGAGCCTGCTGCTTTCCCTGACTTCATTTTCCTTAGTGCTACTCTTACTTCTTCTAAGCTGGGCTCCTCTTCTACTCTCATTGTAGGCTGTTTCTGGGGCAGTATCGCTTCTGTGGGGTTTTCTTCATTCAGAAGCTGCTGGAAATACTCCTTCCATCTGCTTTTGATGTCCTGTGGGCTGGTAAGCAGGTTGTTGCTGGAATCCCTTATGAAGGGTGTCTGACTATCTTCTTTATCTTTCTGTCTTTGCCTTGCAACCTGGTATAGTTTCTTTGTGCCCCTTACTGAGTCACTTTCCAGAAGCTGATAGAGTGCCTCTGATGCCCTATTCTTTGATAGTGCAACTTCTTTCTTAGTTTCTTTGTTAGCCAACCAGTAGTCCTTCCTAGCTTGGTCAGTCTTTTCAATCTCCCACTTCTTCCTGCACTCCTTCTTTCTTTTGATTACTTCCTGCACTTCTGCATTCCACCACCAGCTTTCCTTATGTACCTTATTTCCATACCTGGCTCGGCCACATATCTTTTCTGTAGTCCTAACACATGCTGTTTTTAGGCGCTGCCACTCTTCTTCAACTCCACCTATTTCCTCCTCTTCTTGGGATGCTAGAGCCCTGAGTAATTCCTTGAACTGCTGTACTTTCTCTCCAGTCAACTTCCAGGTCTTCAGCCTGGTCTCTGTTGACCTTAGAGCCTTCTCTGACCACTGCTTGCAGCTGACTGTGGCAACTACTGGTTTATGCTGTGAACCGACTGTTTCACTGGGGATGACTTTGCAATCATGGATTCTACCCCAGTGCCTTTTCCTTACTAGTAGGAAGTCCACCTGAGTTGCATGTTAGCTACTCTTGTATGTGATCTTGTGACTGTCTCTCTTTCTGAACCATGTGTTGGCTACTATCAAGCCATTTGCCAGACAGAAGTCTAGAATGGCTTCTCCTTCTTTATTCCTATTGCTCCACCCATGTGGACCCAGGCAGTCCTCATATCCTGTTCTGTCTGTCCCGATATGTGCATTTAAGTCACCCATTATCAACACCAATTCATGTTGTCCTGCTTTATCTAGTAGGTCCTGCAACTGCTGTCTGAATGCGCTCTTTTCCTCACTATCACAACCCTGCTGTGGGGCATAGGCTGAGATTATGAATACTGTCCTATCATTACACTGGAGTCTGATTGCCATGAGTCTGTCATTAATTCTGATGATATCCCTCACTAACTTCTGAAGCCTCTGTCTCACCACAATTCCTACACCATTTCTAGCCTGTCCACCACCTGAGTAGTAGAGTGTGGATCCCAAGCCAAATGGCTTTGTTGCACTGCCCTTCCATCTCGTCTCTTGGATACATAGGATGTCCAGCCTCCTCCATATCATCATGTCATCCACTTCTAAGCTGCGTCCTGCCAGTGAACCTACATTAAGCGTAGCAATTCTCAGTTCATGTTTGGCAGGTTGGTTGGTTTTATGTCCAGCTTTCACTCAACAGAGCTATCCCAGGTAATCCAGGCTGGGCAACTAGACACCGGCCAACCAGTAGCCTATTGACCCAGGGCTGCTGGGCTTTTATGGCGGGCACACACTGGCCAATAGGGGCACATATACCCCTCCCACCGTTAGCATGGGTCCCTGGCGTGGGTCAGAGAGTAGGCCGGGTCCTCAACCCACTTATCACCGGTAACTACCCATGCCCATTTGTTTTTTTTTTTTGGCGTCAGTCAACATGACCGAATCATCTAGAGCCATATTTTACACCGTCGAGTGGCTAGCCCTGCCACGGTGCACAGTTTGTGATCCGTGTTCTCCTATCTTGAAGATACTGCGCACCACAATAGATGCCCAAAGCGGTTGGTCTTTTTACAACTCTTCTCCCCATTGGGCACCATGTAGAGTCTGTGCTGCTGCCCACAGCTCCATTCATTGGTGAGTTTGAGATGGAAACACAGATACTCCAACTTTTATGGAATAGACTCCCTCTCCACATCAAGCAGAGTACATCATTAATCCTTTATAAGTGCAACCTGGATACTGGATGGGGAACAGAAAATACACCCCTGGGATTCCACCTGTGTCCTTGCTGGTCAGAGGGATCGGATGCTGACTTGTCGGAACATGGGCTAAATTCTTGGCTAGACTTGTAAGGTCCTCAGAAAGTGTTCTAAGAACTAAGACAATACAAGAATGGAGAAATTAGATTTTCCATTAGGGATGAGTGCAAGGAGGGGGTATGGAAAATAGGCAAGTGGGGGCTGGAATTTGCTAAGGAAATCTAGCGAGGAATTATGATATTGGGCACAAATAACTCAAGCAAGAAAGGTAATAGAGTGGGATGAGATCAAGATGACAGTTGGATTGCAAACTAGAGACTGCCTTCCCTATTACAGTTTGATCTCAGAGTACAGGCAAATAGAAAGGGACAGGGGAATTTCTATTGAAGACCTGCTCTAATAGAGATTTTAGCTGAATCTAGAGCAGAAGTAGATGTTTAAAAGGGATAATTAGTAGGTCTTATAAAATATTGCATGCTTGCTACAAGAATCAATCAGAGGAGGTTAGAAAAGACTGGGAAGAGAGACTGGCAAAGCAATTTACAAGAAAACAATGGAAACACATATGTATGCCTCCCAAGTATGCAACTAAGTCCAGAAGGTTTAGGACCTTTGCTTGGAAGTATTTGCATAGGCATTTTTATACCCCAAGCAGGCTTCAAAGAAGTTTTCCTCAGATAGATAGCAAATGTTGACTGGGTGATGAGGAAGAAAGACATAAATGGGAACATGTTTTTTTGGGAGTGCTATGAGTTGGCTGATTCCCAGCAGAGAACTCTGTCAGAAATATTGGGGGATCCAATGGCTGTAACTAATGAAAGGATTCTTTTAAGCTTGGGCACAGGATCTGAGTTGCCTAGACATAGTAAAGCCTTACTAACTTTAATTCTGTTAACTGCCAAAACAAAAATTACTATAAAATGGAAATCAACGTCTAAACCAACTCTGAGCTATTGAATATTGTAAATGATAAAGAAATTAGAAGGACCTTTAGAAAAGGAAGAGGCAAATAACACAGAAATAAATGGAAGGTGAGGGAACAATACATGCATAATAATGTTCAGGAGGAGAAGTGAGGTTTAAGGAAAGACAATTTTTTTTGTAATGGTGGACTAATGATAGTAACAAAGAAAATATATGTAAAGTATATTGTATTTTAATCGAAAATTGCTAAAATGGTTTATTTTCTCTTCTGTTAATGTATGATTGCTTATGTCTTAAGTAATAATTTAATAAAGATGTTTAAAACAAGAAATTACTTGCAAATAGATTTTATTCTTCTACATCCTTGTGATAAATTGATCCCCAGAGATGCACAGACTCCTCTAGATAGGGTTTTATTAATGGTCTAACCAAGTGCAGTTTATCTACTTTTTATTTTTTTCAAATGTAGTCACTTCTCAGAGCAGATTGATATGTCCCCAGTCTGCTGATTAACCAGCTGATTTAGGTGCAGTTCTCTTCACATTCTCTATTTTTTCCTACTGCACATCATTCTAGTCAAAATTATCTGACATAAAAACAATTTTCTAGACAATGAATGAAAGAACAGAGTCCTTTCTGGACTCTGTATTTAAAATCATGTAGGTGGATGAAGCCTCAGTAGCCCATTCCCAGGGATAACATAGCTACGAGAATAAAGGAAAGAGAATAACAAACTTATTAAGGATAAAACAAAGTGCCGAATTCATGAAGGCTTGCACAGAGTCTAAGAGTAGAGTAAAACTCAGTGCAGCCATCATGTCTGCCAAGCGATCCAGGAACAGCAGGTAGGAGCGTGCAACAGAGCACCCAAAACGAGTCTTAAACGGACAGGGCTAGGATATCCAAATTACCTCATTTGCAGCTGAAAGCTATGCAAATTAGGTAAATTTGCGATCCAGGAAACCCAAACCTGTCCGAGTAACAGTAGTGTTATTTGCAGAAATGTACTCAGTTGACAATTGAGTACGGTTCTGCAAATAGCAAAATGGAGCCGTGACAGCCCCAAACAATGGATGCATAAAGTGGAGAAAGCATGCCAATGGCCAAAAATACGGCCATTGGCAATGGTCACCGATCCAAATTAAAAATAAAATACATTTTTTTTATGCCGATCACCGATGTTTAAGCGGAGCGCAGCACCGCGCAAACGCGGTGCACTCTAAAAACCAGAAAAACAGGAATTAAAATCCACAAATGTGGATTTTATAGCAATTCTTAAATTATAATGCAAAGGAATGGCAGTCCGAAGACAACATGGCTACCGAGTAGAGGTTGCTAATGGGGGAAGCTCAGTCTAAGACATGTAACCAAGCATTAGTAGGCAATCCTATGCAAATGAGGGCAAGGATAGTTAATCCCAAGTTTACACAGCAAATGAGCACAGTCAGTGAAGTGTAGGAGTAGGATAAGGGGAGTATCAGAGTAGAAGATAGGTGACATCATGAGGGGGGTATGTATGAAAGAAGTGAAGCTCATTGGAGCAGAGTGTCATGTGTATGCTGTCAGTTGCCCATCATTGGAAGAGGTGTGTTAACAGGTATCCCAGCTAAAGTCAAGAAATTGAAGTTGTATGCTGTGGATAACACCAAAGTTTCTTGTAGAAGTGCTTGCAACGTGTATGCTCACATGTGCGCGCGTGTAAAACCGAGTAAGACTGTGTGTGCTCGTGTGCGCCTGTGTGTGCGCGTTTAAGCCGGAGTAAGCATGTGTAAGATTGTTTAACGTTGTGTAAGCACGTTTGCACCTGTGTGCATGCGTTTTAGCAAGAATAAGCAAGTGTTAGTCTGTATAAGCATGTGTGCACGCGTGTGAGCTTGTGTGCGCGTGTTTGCGGCGCTGCCCCCATGAGGAAACAGAAAGGGAAATGGAAGCACAACAAATAGTAGGAAGTTAACCAGGGAGTACTAGCAGAGCTAGCAGGTGAAAGCAATTAGAATCAGGCAATTACACAGGCAGTACACTAGCCCAGCCCTGCCCAGCACTTAAAACTCTGCAAACAACATTCCACTATGTTTCTCTCAGAGACACTGCAACACTGCAGTAAGCTAATAGAGATGAAAACTGAAAAAGCTTTACTGAGACAAATAAATGTTAGGGGCTGCCATTGCTGTTATAAGGCAACATATGCAACATGCTGAGGGTGGTGACAATGCCAATGCTGCTGGACAACCCACAGTGAGGAGACGGAAAAGAGTGTACAGGCCCAGGGTAACCTATCAGGGGCTAAATGAGCTGGAGATAGTGGAGTGCTATAGAGTGGACAGAGACCTCATGCAGCAAATTGTTGAGCTGTGCAGGCCACGCCTCACACACAGAACCAACAGAGGGGAACCCATCCCAGTGGAAACCAATGTATGTGTTGGCCTAAGAATATTAGCAACAGGTACCTTCCAGAGACCAACTGGTGATATGATGGGGATATCACAGGCATCAGCATCCAAGGTACTGCACCAGTTCCTGGATGCCATGTCAGCACATGTCGGTGATCATGTATACTTCCCTAATTCCCGTGAAGTACTGGCCAGCAATATGCGTCACTTCCAGCAAATAGCGGAATACCCTGAGGTAGTGGGTGCAATCGACTGCACGCATATACACATCAAAGCACCAGCCGGTGAGTGGGGTACAGTCTACTTTAACCACAAGGGCTTCCCCTCCATCAACTGCCAGGTTGTGTGTGATGCCCAGGGCATAATACTGAATGTGTGTGTGCTGGCTGCCCTGGAAGCTACCATGTTTCCCATATTTGGCATCTGACACAGCTGTACCAGACATTTGCCAATGGGGACATCCCTCAAGGTCACCTAGTGGGGGATGCTGGCTATGCACTGGAGCCGTGGCTGATGACACCCATCAGAAACGCACACACACCTGAACAGGAACGCCGTAATGAGGCACACGCACAAACATGAAATGTAAACAAGCGTGTGTTTGGGCTGCTCAAGTCATGGTTCCGGTGCCTGGACACATCTAGTGGAGCCTTGCAGTACTCACCAACTACATGTATCCAAATTGTCATGGTATGTGCTATGCTACATAATATGATCCTGTGAAAACAGCTACAGCAGGACCAGCATAGGCCTGGGCCAAACAGCCCCTCACCATTTTCAAGGCCATCACAGGCAGAGCATGACTCAGAGGAGGAACAAGCTGAGCCTGCCCCAGTAGGCAGAAGGAGGCATGCCCAGTATGCCCTGGCCTTGGCAAAGAGGCAACGCATAGCACATACACTGGCCCAGTAGGAACCCTGGAAATGATACCTCTCTCCAACATGCACAAAGAGTAAAAGGGATGCCTAACATGACACTACCTGTCCTCAAATACGTATAGGGAGTGTAGTATGTGCATCCGACATAGGCAGCCCTGGAGCACCACCCGAGGCATGATTGCCATCTGTTAAGCAATATAAAGCAGTGCTAAACAGCTTTCACCACCAATCAGTATATGTAAACAAAATTGTGCACACTAACTAGCACAACTGTGGTCAATGTTGACCAATATTGACCAACGTCCAGCAATGCTGGTTAACGTTGAGCAATGTTGGACAAGCATGGTCTAAGTTGGGCATGTCTGAACAAAAGCCAACATGCTGTTATTTGCCCACTGGCCCGTAAGCAGTCAGGTCTGCTCAGTATGAAAATATAAAGTAGTGAGAGGCCTCGAACCCAGGATACTGTGCACTGCAGTCATAGTACTGAACCACTAAACCACGACAATATGTCAGTGGTCAGCCTGTATGAAGAAATGTTGATAGGTCTATGCAAAGTATCTCATGGAAACCCTGCAGGCATAGCATAATCCCGTCGAGTTATGACACAAAGGTGAGCCCTGCAATAAGAATATAACCTGATCTTCAACACACAGATAGTATAAATGTCAATAATGCTCATGCTCACACACATCTACAAATGTAGTGGACCTCAGCAACATAATGAAAGGTCACACTGGGCATGCTCACACACTTGAATAAATGAGACAAATGTCAGGCAACAAAACACTGAAAGGCAGAACTGGGCATGCTCACACACTTAGGCCATGACTGAGTACAGCAGTGGGCCACACATATCCAGCAGTTGCATGTGTTAACCCAGGAACCTCACACTATCCACCAATCCACCTTGTGCACACAGTTAAATGACAACAGACACATATATAATATAGAGGAACCCTGCCAAAATCAATCATGTTATGCAGATATGTAGGTTGTTCATAGAAAGTGGGAAAGCAAAGAAGAAACAAAACCTGCAATCAGTATCATCAATAAACAATGTGCATCCCAAACAGTATCAAAGGACCAGAGGCTGATATTAGGCTATCTGCCAGAGTGTGCTTGGCTACTGCAACCCTGTTAGATTAGTAGACTGTGCCTGTGAATAGCAGGTCACACAAGATAGCCCATTTACATTTACTTTAATGTGCCCCTGTCTAGCAGTGACACAGAAGATATCCCAGGGGTAAACATACGATCATCCATCCACTCGTCAAGATGTCTTATGTAGGTGGTCATTGGTGGGCCTTGCGTATGCGGGACTGGGATCCCATTCCACAGTGAGTGGAGCCTCCGGGATAGCAATCTGTCCATCCCGCATGTCTTAATAATATCTGTGCTGAGGTTTATGTCCCTGGAGCATGTAGCTCCAAGAAATGTGGATATCCTGAGGTGGATCATGTCCATGACATCTGGGTTGGACATGTCATTAAACAACAGGCACAGATCGCATTTGAGTAGGTGGTAAGCGACTGAGTATAGCTGAAGATATGGTAGCCGAAGTGTGCAGGCCATCTGTGCGAGTCCCTAGATCTACTTGGTGAGGTAATCTGTGTCCACTACAGTTGCTGCAGGTGTCGGGTAAGGTACATCCCAAATGGGGCATTGTATCCAAGCATGGGCCTGATAACTATAGGGGCACAAAAACCCACTCGATTTAGATGTGAAACCTCATGGGATAAGGTGGGCTATATAGAAGGTCTGTCTACCCACTTTGGCAACGTGATTGTCAAAGGCGAGAGTACTAGGTACTCGTGTCCCCAGAGCCATAACAACTCCTACCGTACATAATGGATTACCACCAAAATGGTAATGTGTGGGCACTTTGTAATTCCCATAGGGGATGACTATGCATCTAATGGCATTTAGCTGTAGGCCATGGCTCTGGCACCAGTTATCCATCTCTGTGAGACCCTTTTTAAGGATGCTTGTGCCAGCTGGGGAGATGATTATGGCACCCAGTAGGCAGTCATCTGCGAACATGGTCAGCCATATCCCTCTTGTGATAGCCTGTACATCAGAGAAATATTAACTGAACAAGACAGGTCACAGGACTGAGCCTTGTGGGATGCCACATGTAACTGGTGTATAGTCAGACATGGCACCTGCAATATTTATCATGTGTGTGCTAACCCTGAACCAGTTAGCAATCCATTCTGTGACATATGTGTCGATATCGAAGCTGGTCAGCTTATGTAATATGTCCGAGTGGGGTAATGTGTGGAAGGTGTATGCGAGGCCCAGGTAGTCTGTGTGGACATCCTTCTCTACATCTATGGACCTGTTAACTGTTTAAAGAAGTTGAACAGGGTCAAGAGGCAAGATCTGCCCACAACTAAGGCGAGATGTGCAGGATCCAGTGTCTGTATGTTCCCGATGTCTATGTGTATGACTTCCATGATGATACGCTCCATAGCTTTGCAGACCAGGCTAGCTAGGCTTATAGGGTGACATTCTCCATGGTCCACTGTGCTGCCACCCCTGTGGAGTGGGAACACTGTTGCTGTATGCCATTCCATGGGTACACATCCAGTAGTGACTCTGAAAATGAACAGTGAACTAATGTGAGGGTTACGTTCATCATGAAGCTTGTGTAACACACAGGCCGGGACACTGTCCAGTCCCATTGATGCTGTGATGTCTGCTCTGGAGAGGGCAGCAAACACCTGTACATCTGTGAGGTCTGGGAGGCTACACCCTGTTAGGATGGACATTTGCTGTGTAGGGGGGATGGGGGTGGAGACATTTGCACTGAACCTGTTTGCCAGGATGTTAGCAATGTCTGTGGGTCAGTGTATGTATTGACAATATGCAGTAACTCACAGCATATCTTTGAGTTCCCACCCAGGTTCCCAACATAACCAAAGAAGGCCTTGTGATTGTTCTCAGTGTCTGGTGCAGATCTCTGTTAGCAGCAGCCCTTACATGAATACATGAATGATCATAGCTTTCTGCCAGTACTGAATAGAGATGTCTTCCCACGTTGGTAATGTGCTCTATCATGTAGTAGCCTCCCCCTTACCTTGTATGGCCTATGAATGTCCGGGGTCCACTGGACAGGTCCCCTGCCTTTGGAGGAGTGAGACATGTAAATTGTGATAGCACGATCCATGCATTCCAGTAGGTGTCCAGAGAATGCGTACATAAAGGAATCAGCGGTCTGAGCTGTAGTTATCACTGTCCCAGGGTCTTTGTAGGATACCACCTTGGTTTGTAGAAGTGTGACGTCTGCTCTGAGAAGTTCCACACAGGGAAAACCTACTATGGGTGTGGGGACAGGATATGGATGTCCAGTGAGATAAATGTATGGTCTGACCTAACCAATGAAGGGCATACCTCTGGTGTGGAACATAGAGTCCCCATACCGGTGATGAGCAGGTCCAATATGTTCTCTCCACTTGTGGGTGTGGTGACCAGGTGTTCCATAGCATTTGAGTCTATATATGCTAGCAACAGTCGTGCGAAGGTGTTGGTGCCTGTGTAGTATTCCCAGTCAATGTTTGGGTAGTTGCAGTCACCCAATGCAATGTTGGATGGAGAGACCTACATATCCCCCAGTGTTCCCAGGAATACTGACTGTGGTACCCGGGTTAGGGAGGGTGGACTGTAGCAGGGTACAAACTGAAAGGCAGGTTTGCCCACAGTCATATGCACATGAACGGTCTTTGATGCTTCATGCAGTGCTAATAACCTGGAGGTGTGTGTATCTGTGATTTATATGTATACACCCCCAGTAACGCTGGCCGGTCTGAGTCATGTATCCGAAAAGCATGGCATGAAGTACAACCTGGTAGTACTGCTGTTCTGTCATGAGCCTGAACCAGGTGTCTGTCACTGCACAGATATCAACATCCACCATACTGAGGAGAGTCCTGAGTGTGTGCATTTGAGCATTACACAGCAGGTGTTGAGCAGCATAACCCTTACTGTCTTATGCCCTTGTAATGTGTATGGAGGTGGGTTGTGTCATGAGCCTTGCTTAAAAAAGCCACTATGGGGGTGGCAAGAGCCTCAGTCAGTATTCGAAAATCTAGGTTTGACAGGTGCAAGCCGCCCAGAGCAAAGCTACGTGGCATGTCGAGCATGTCATCCCAGGATGACAGACACTGGATCCCCTTTGAATGACACCAATATGTCAGCCAACTGTTATAAGTGATCAGTTTGTCTGTATACTGTGACATCAGTCCTGGTGAGCGTAAGAAGCTACACAAGGTCAGGGCCATACTGTCCTAGGTGACATGATCAGAGAGCCCATCTATGTCACATGTCATGTAGTCCAGGGAGGAACGTCTGAGGTTATTCACACCAGCATGGACAATGATGGAGCCATATATGTACTTGCTGTGGAGTGACCTGAGTGCATGTGCCATGTGGTGGATCTTGGCACCCGACAAACAGCTCAAAGTGACCTTCACCTTATACAGCCTGGTTAGTGGGATGTCAGTGTGTCTGACAATAAGAGTCACCTATGATAAGTGTATTAGGTGTGTTCCTTAGCCCTAAGGGCAGTGACTGTGTGGCACACTGACTTTGTGAACTATGTGACATGTGGGTAATGTTGTGGGTTAGCGGTTGGTTGTGTGACTGCTTTGGAGGTCACCGCTGCTTAGGCTGTATTTATGTAGAGCCTCCGATGTGTGGTAATGTATTGTCTGTGCTGTTGCTATAGGTCTATGTGAGACTGGAGTTGTGGTGTGTGTGGTTACCTTCACCACCTGATAGACCGTGCCAGTCATGGGTCAAGACAGCTCAGCCCCCTGTTTGTCTATATAGTTGCATCTCTCTCGTATATCTGAGTTTGTTGGGAGGAGGAGAGGGTTGTCTGTGTACATGAGGCAGTTGTGACATTGCGTCAAAAGTCCAATCATCACACACTGGACTGGAGAGTACACATGACACCGACCTTCGGACATGACAGGATATTATGATGACATACTCTGTTGACCGATCACATAGGATCAGTAAGGTGGTAAGTGTGTAAAAGAGCACAACAGGGTTGTAGTGCTCATGTTTGTCAGTGTTTTTGGAAGATCATCTGCGAACGAGTCCAGACAGAACCATGACACAGCCTTCAGATATGCCATATATAGCAATGTACACCTATATATGCCCTGAGTCAGGGACAACCGTACCTGACTGACAATGCCGACAACCTGTCAGATGGGCCCATACATACATGCCCACCTCCCACTGACAAAAGGCCCTATCATCATACCAGGAGATGCCACACTTGGAATGGGTATACAGCACTACTCAAAGCCATTATTATGGCATCAATTGGATTACGTACTTCCCCTATATGTGACATAAGTGAACTACAGAACAAACATATCCTGCACCAGAACAGTCTGTCGAGCCCCACCCACACTACTGGATCTGAAACTGTTGAATGTGTCACAGCAACATATGGCACACCCACAAGTGTTGGTGCACACCAGACCATGGGAACTAATGTCCTATAAGCCTGTGATGTCTGAACTGCAAGGCCATGTAGTCCATCATGACTGAAGTCATAAACAGAGCTATTGCATGCTGGCAAACTCACAACCCTATCAACCGTGGTATGTTCATGGGCAGAACATGATTCCCAAACCTGCTAGGCTGTTTGCAAGGCACACACCCAGGACATATATCACTGTAAGGAGCTACACATGTTCCACATAGACTCTGAATAGCCCTTACTCAACATACCAGACACATGTCGTATCCACAAAGTCAACAATTTGTGCATAAATATGTATTGTCATATGAAGGAATGGCAATTTGTCCACGGATAGATCACACAAGCCATGAATAGTGGAGTCCTCTACAAGCTGGTAGCACCTGCTGACCCATGTGGTTCATTCCTGGGATTGCTCAAAGTGCACACACATTACCATGTCCAGTCTGATAACGTCAGCAACCAACAAATATAGCAGGAGACTAGACGCCACCCAGTAAAGCATATAGTGCAACATGTAAATGCATATCTCTCTAGTATCATAGCATAGTTAGGTAGGGGTTTGAATCCTGCAAATGCTAAGTGTATGTGTGTGATTCCTTTGAGAGGAGTGGCCTTTTTGGAGCCTAGCAAAACACAATCAAAGAGGTAGATTCCCCTTTGTCAAATCTGATGATGTCAGTATCCCACAAATACAGCAGTGGAAGTGTAAACTCCCACTAAAGCATATCACGCGTTGTGTTAATGCATATCTTTCTAGTAGCATAACATCGTTAGGTAGGGGTTTGAATCCTGCAAATGCTGAGTGTATGTGTGTGTCGGGGTGTATGTGTGTGATTCCTTTGAAAGGAGTGGCCTTTTTGGAGCCTAGCAAAACAAATCAAAGAGGTAGATTCCCCTTTGTCAAATCTGATGATGTCAGTATCCCACAAATACAGCAGTGGAAATGCAAACTCCCACTAAAGCATATAGCGCGTCGTGTTAATGCGTATCTCTCAAGTAACATAACATAATGGGGTAGGGGTTTGAATCCTGCAAATGCCGAGTGAGTGTGGGGGTGTGTATGTATGTAGGTGTGTGATTTATGTGAGAGGAGTGGCCTTTTTGGAGCCTAGCAAAACACATTCAAAGAGGTAGATTCCCCTTTGTCAACTCTGATGATGTCAGTATCCCACAAATACAGCAGTGGAAATGTAAACTCCCACTAAAGCATATAGCACATCATGTTAATGCGTATCTCTCAAGTAGCATAACATAGTTAGGTAGGGGTTTGAATCCTGCAATTTCTAAGTGTGTGTGTGTGAAACCATTGATTAGAGTGTTGTGGGTTTTCCTTTCACTAATGTTTGACATATCAGTAAAACAACAGTATGTGCAATGCACACGTCAGGTATCTGTGTGGCAAATACACAGAAGTACATGTGGCATCAATTGTTAACTGTGTGGCAAAGACATAGATGTACATGTGATCGCAATCACATCACAGGTGTGAAGCCTGCCTTCTACACTAATACATCTGTTACCATTGACAGTTTGTGCTGCTGCTTCACAGACCGTAGGTCACATATGTATGTATGTGACATGGCCAGCCACTGTAGGGATCTGTGCCTTAGGTCATCTGTATCACACACACACACACATGACAGTTTGTATAGAATAGTGTGGGTGAGGGGTCATGCCTGGGGCATATCACAGACATGTTCAAACACAACACAGTCTGTCAATAATGGGCATTTAGTATAGGTGTACAACAACTCTGTGGATATGCATACAGACCCCTTATTGCTTATGTAATACACTGAAGGACATCAGCATGCATTTGGGAATCAGAGGACAGATGACATCACATGTGGCTGTAAATACACATCTGTACCCCTGCTACATGTCATGAGCTACTACCAATGTGGTACTGTCAGGATACCATGAGTATTAAATGTGGATGACTATGCTATAGTTGGCTCATAGCTTCACAGCATGGGTTTGTCAACAGGTATCTGTCTGTATGTTACCCTTGTGGAGGATGCGTGTCTAATCCAGAGAATGCATTGTAGGCCACTGTATGCATTACTAGATGTGGACGGACATATCCCTAGTGTGTCTGCTAGTACCTAGGACAGCCAGATGCCTACAGGAGTGGTCATTTGTGGCAGTCAATACCACTGGTAACTCGTATAGTATAGTACCGCAAGGATTCATATGCTACTGTGTACCCTACAGCTCTGTGTCAGTTGTCAAAACATCATCTAACAATTGGTTAAGATCAGGCTGTTGAGAACATGTACACTACCAGACTGCAAACCAATGACCGATATTAACGCTACCACCCACAGCATAGTGTCAAACCATCTTATACACACATGTGTACCCGAGTTCTAACATATGTGTAGTAAAACGCATACTGGCCACCAATAGGACATATAAAGTGTTGACACTGTGTAATACAGGGCATGTCACCCTTCCCATATGTCCTCCATGCACATACATGCAGATAGTGCACCTCCACCATGTTCACAAATGTACACCTGCAAATCTGTACTGCATCCATCACACACGTACCGTCCACTCAGCAACACATGCTGCCAGTACCACACACCAGCCAAGTGGCACATGGGCGGACAATCCATGTTTGGAATTAACCTTGGTGTAAACAATACTACAGTGATAGTCTCAGCTTTAATGCATCATGCCTGCTCAGATATACCTGTAAGGATAGCATTACACCTTACTGTTGACAACATGCTAACATTGCTACACTGCTATTAGGTCACCCTGTGCATCAGCACTATGTTAGCCTGTTCCTGCATCACAGTCACAGATGACAGGAGGTGGCACAGTTTTATCATATGCACAGGGTGTGTTATTGGTTTGCCAGAGCCAGACATTGACCCATCCAATTGACATGTATGTGCGTGTGTGTGTGTGTGTGTGTGTGTGTGTGTGTGTGTGTGTGTGTGTGTGTGTGTGTGTGTGTGTGTGCGAGGGACAACAGCACAGTATGGGTCAGTGTTGATGTGATGTGTGTGTCTATGTGTTAGCCCTAGGTGTTTGGATTATGTGTGTGTGTCTGCATGCACACAGTTCCCCCTTGTGGCTGCCTATTATGGGAGGTTGTGGGACAGCCACAGACTGTACCTGTCAGGCCGTACAGATCACTGTCTCTGGCCACGGACACGGTAGCTGTGCCTGGCAGGGGTGACATGGACAGTATCGGGTACTACGACAGACTGGGTACTATCGTCAGAGGCAGAGGGATGTTGACTGGACCCATGTCCCTGCTGGGAATGGCCAGTGCCATGTGCACGTGGTCGTCTAGGATGGTCTATCGACAGGCCAGCCCCAACAGTGCTGGGGCTGGTACTGCCACTACGGGAGTGGCTGGGACTTGTGTGCTGTCCGCGATGACTGCCAGCCGATGAAGTTGCTGACATACGTCCACGTCAACGTCTCAGTTGTCCTGCACTGTCCTTGTGCATGGGCATCACATTGTGGAGGAAATCTAGTGTCTCCCCCCAACGTCTATCAATGACCTCGGTATAATTATGTATGGCACCGGCAAGGTCACGGATACTGTCATTGATAGCGGTATTATGGGCCCTCTGCACCCTAAGTCCCTGCCTGGTATACCGTTCCATACGTACCTATGCCTGCATTACAGCCCTGAGCATACCTGAGGTTGTGAGACCTGTGGAGGCACGCCTGCCAGGGGCATTATGACCAGCAGTGCTCCCACGAGAACCCCTGGACATATGCCTACGTGGTACCATTCCAGGTGTCTGGGCATGGCTGCTGTGTGGGGTTGCATGTGCCATTGATACCACACTATCCTGGTCAATGCCTACCGTATGCTGTTCCTCAGCTAAGGCCATTGGTGTCGAGAGATGTATCGGCAGTATGTATGTGCGCATAGATGAGGTGAAAAGCTGTGTAATGTCGATTGGCGGACCAACGGTGCACCTTGTCAAACCTGCCTGTGCCACAACACATGTATCACCATGTCCACTAGTTGTGGCAGTGACATCAGGTTACCTGCTGCACTCATCCAACATTACCTCAGGACCTGTGAGAGGGAGACAGGAAACACACTTTACCATCTGTACAGGATGTTGTAACACATGCACACATGAATACATGCACACATGTACACATGAACACATGAACACTTGTACACATGCATGCACAAAAACATGCACACAGGCACACATGTCCACAAATGCACTCATCACTACAACACACACACACACACACACACACACACACACACACACACACACACACACACACACACACACACACATACCACCAGCAGTCCAGAACATATTCAGTAGCATGTGATGGTGGGGTACAGCATCACAAGGCAAGCAGTGATATCACACGTGTCAGCATGCAGGATGTGTGTTTCCCAACAGCATGCAGTGCATGTGTTGACAGCCCTTGCCAGTAACACTATGCCTGTGTTTGATGCATGTGTGTTGTTGTTAATTGTTTGGCCTCACCCTGGAATGCACTGTGTACATGGACACGACAGTGCTGTGCAAGTGTTATAAGCTCTGCAATGTTCAGTGCACCATCTCACACAGGTGTACATACCATGGCGGGATGTGTATCTGTGTGTCACATTGATAGCCATGTCTGATGGGAGCATCTGTGTGTTCATCAGATAATTGTGGACACAGGATTAACACATGCATGCAATGTATACACACGGGCTGAGTAGTGCATGTCTACCTGATGGCATACTGTTGCTCAACATGCCCATTGTATAATGGTTACGGTGCATGTAGGACAGTATGTGGACATGCCAGTACGCGACATGACATGGCATGGTACAACACAACTGCAACATTACACATCACATGGACACAGTGTGTGTCATGTGACCTATACACTCAATAGCATGACAAGATATATATGTGTCACATCGTACAAATGGTGACTGCTATGCATACCATGTACTGTTGCCTATGTTTGCACACACACAACACTGAGGTGCATAGCAGGTCATGCTATGTGTAGTACTGTGGTCACTGTGACTGGATGGGGTGTGCTACCGTGGGCCATCATCATGCAGCATCACGTGGTCACTCAAGGCTACTAATGTGTTCCAGACCAGCACATACCTTGCTGTACCGGACATGCAGTACCATGGCTACATTCACCATTTCACAACCACTTGTTACATGGATTTGTAGAGTGCACAATAGGGGGCATCGCGTACCATGAATGCGTACTGTGTCAAAGAGTGTCGCACAGCCACATGTGAGGCATCTGCCACTCAGGTTTGTTACGTGTGCTGTGTGGATGAAGTGTGGCATACTGTAGTGTGACCTTACAGTGGACGTCTGAATACGCCATGTGTGGCATCTTAAAGTGTACTGCATATGACAGTGTTGTGTATGTTGTGTGCGTGTGTATCGACTCTGCCTATCCAATGTCCACATCAGTGTTGACACACTTCTGTGGACTGCTCCCTGTATTGTATGTGCTTTAGGCAGCTACCCACATTACTGGGATGTGCATAGTCTCACAGCAAACATCCACAGCATGCATTGTGCATGTGTGTGTTACGTGTACATGGCCTACACCTCACCTATGACATGCACATTTAATTAGCAGTATTAAAGGTAGAACACACTCACCAGCATGGGTCGTCTGCCTTGCTGTCACACCAGAGGGGCCTACAACGATATGAGACACATCATCAGTGCTAACAACTGTGTGACTGCTACTGTGTGTTCGCAATCATACAGTACTACAACGGTTGACAGTCACAGGCCTACAAATTGTATTCCTATTTATCAACATTGCACAACACTAGGCACCACATCTTAAAACTACACAGTACACATCTCACATAAGCATGCTGTAACAATTGTGGTAACAGTACTCTACAGCTATTCCATGTTACCTGCACGCTCCATGTCGGCCTGCTGGGTGACTCTGGCCTCCATGATGACACATGTTTGTTGTTGCAATTGCTGTTGGCCAGGAGCCACCTGGCTCAGGAGCAGCTCCTCCACTCTGGTGAGGGGGGGGTGGATGGCTACCCCCCCCACCTGTGGCAAGCTGCTATCTGCGGATATCAGATGCACGCTGCCGGACATGTCTAATTAAATCACTGCAGTGATGACGTACCTGCTATGCATGCCTAAGTCATTTACCCGACGGACAAGCTCCTGCCACAGCGCAGTCTGCTCCTGCTGGTCCTGGCTGGTTCTGGAGAACAGTAGGGAATACTGCTGCACCGGGCTTGCAGTTATTACCTCCTCCTCTGCCATGCTGTAGGTGGGGTTTCTATGGTGGGACATAGCCCTGGAAGACAATGAAACAAAATGTGTGAGCAAGTCATGAGGCACACATATACTACTAATGTACAGTTATCAACTAACCACCACATTTAGCAACCTATTGGCTGTTAGAAGATACACACTTTCAACAACGCATGACAGTACTCAACACACAACCGGATGACAGTGCCTAGCACACTCTATATATCTAACCATGTTTTGCACAGCATCAATCTTACAACATTATGTAATACTGCACTACAGTACATGGCACACTGTATGCAACACAATGCACGACCCCAACACAGGAGGTATATATCATGCTACTGCATCATGATAAGTGTTATCCATTGCAATGATTGTGAAGTCCAGTGACAATCTCACTAGTGTACCACACTAGTTATTGGTGGCAGAACCCTGCCTAACACATGTGCTCATTGATGAATATAGGTGGCATACTGCTGTACTACACTATACATGTTTCCGGATACACACCTATATCCTGTAACACACATATGACCAAGGCCATGGTACAGGCATACACACACACACACATCAGATATACACACTGGACACAGTTATGGCGACACAGGTGACCCTTACATGTGTACCTTACAGTGCTGTGTGGCAGTAGTTATGAGACCCTTTGCCTGAGGTATGTAATCTCTGAGGACTACAGGGGGCACATGGAACAGTGGTACCAATCAGTGTGGACGTAGACCATACTGTGCTGTTTAGGCATACAGCCACAGGTACTATTACAGTTCATATAGGGGTTGGATTCAACAGCAGTAGCACTCAATAAGCATGCATGTACTGCTTTGGCCTACATGGGCACCATAGTCAACAACAAGGGACTATGTCAGGACATATGGCATACAGCTTTGTCAGCCTAGCAATTGTATACAAAGCTTTTGCTGGGATCACAGCTAGGACACATACTACCATGTCAAATACAGTTTCACACTATGCTAGCACACATAAACCTAACTCTGACACATTCACCGACACATGCACCATCACACTCAGTTAAGCTCACATACCACTTCTGGTTACAGGTACATGTGGGTGTGTATCACCTCATAGGTAGGTTTGAGGCTATTGGCCCTAGAGCCTATGGAAGCCAAGACATACGCTACCCTGGCCTGTGACACACAGGTCATTGCATGTCACGTGGCCCTGTCAAGCGGTGTTACAGAGGTGAATGCCAGGCTGTATTCACTATCTCCCATACAAGCTTCATGATCAAATAAGATGACTGCTGATTGGGAACTGTGTTTGCTATGGACAGTTGGTTTGTTCCAGGGTATGGGATGTCTCTGTGATGGGAACCTATCCCTCCAGCATGTGCTGTTTATTGTGGTCAGAAAGTTTGAGTTCCTAGAGCGTGTAGCATGTAGGGATTATGATCCGATTACGTGCGGCATGTCCAACAGCTCTGGTTTTTACATAGCTTAGTATGTCAGGCAATCATCACCTCTGGGTAGGCAGTATGCAACACAGTGTAGTTGTGGGTTTGTGGGATCGTCTGCCTAGTGCATCTGTTTGGGGCTGGTATTACTCTTTGTGAGGTATATCTTTGTCCCTTCCTGTAGGTCTGGATGTCTTGTGAGGTACATACCACATGGGGCAGTATACCCTGTAATGGGCTTTATGTGTGATGGGTTGAAGGGAACACTGACCTATATTTCCCTGGATGACACACCTTTTGTGATGAGGTGTGGCAGGTAGACAGATTACATGACTAGTGTGTCACTGTAATTATTGCAGGGGTGACTACAGTCCACCTGTGTCCCATGGTCTCTTATCACACTTTCAGTATTAGGTAGACTACCACCTATGTGCTGGTTCATGTGTGTAGAGCTTTTTCCAGTAGGGTTGCCACAGCACTGTCTACATTAAAGTGGGGTCCACAGCTTTGTCAACAGCCATCTGTCACAGTAATTATGACCCTGTTCCTCTCTCTCTCTCTCTCTCTATATATATATATATATATATATATATATATATATATATATATATATATATATATATATATATATTAATATTTTTATATATATATATATATATATACACACATATATATATGTGTTTCTGTTACATATGTCTACACACGTATCCACAAACAAACATTGGTGTACTTAGTGATATCCATATAGGCACATACCCAATCCACCTTTCATGGTGGGAATGTCAATTATGCGAAGGTTGCGAGGTATACTGTTATGTACTCATATTCCACAGTGTTGTGCGGAATGCATTTGAGGTGTACTTAGCACACGTAGCTTTAGCAGGCCTCACTGGCTGCAACACTGCGAGCCTGACATCTCATACCCACTGCATTTAACCACAGTTCATATACCAGCACTGTATGCTGACTTGTTTGCCACACACTACAACCTACAGTAGAGTATGCACAGAACAGCCTTCAACGACATTTGTATGTCCACGCTTCACATACAGTTGCAGTATGTCACTTGCTCTGTGCACATGTACAGATGCTACTGTCTGTGATACAGACAGATCTCTCCATATGTGTGTGCCATACACACACAAGGTCCACACTGTTCTGTGTCCATGGACCTCACAGCTGACCTGCTGAGCCCTGCTGCAACATGAACAGGTGTCACATGTGAGCACACAGTAATATTAGAGGGTGTATATACAGCTGACACTACTTTTTTTTCATACTAGCCTGGTACAGCTGTTGCCAATACTAACCTACATGTTGATATGACTATCATGCATTTGTTACTCTGTCACATCCATGGTTTTAGTGATGTATGCGCTACACCCCCAAACAGACATTGTACACACTACTGTACAGGACACAGATGACATGGTTCAGATGTTTGGCATTTAATGCTGAGCTACATATGTCACACTTGTGTCCCACCGCACACAGCTACACACTCTAATGTCCATGGCAGTATAATTGCAAGGCATCTGTGCATAGATACATACTGCTGCCACATATTGATGTTTCAAACTATGTAGTGTAATCTTCAAAAACATCTACTACATGCCAGTAAATACATATCTGTTACATACCTTTTCTTTGTATGTGTTTGTAGTTCCCACGTTGCTGTGTCTTCAGCTTTGGTTGATGTTTTTTTTTTTTTTTTATTTTATTTTATATTGTTTTAGATATTTAATTTTTCCACTGGTGTGGGTGGGGGTGGGGTGTCCCTCTCTTTGTCTTTGTCTCAGTCTGTCTCTGTGTCTGTGTCTGTGTCTATCTCTCTCTCTCTCTCTCTCTCTCTCTCACTCTGCAGCTGCAATGTGATGATTGCATGTGTGGCCAGCAAGTATAGCCTGCTTATATAGGTATCTGCACATGTGCATGTGATGGCCTCTGCACCAATTGGTGTCTGCCATTTGGTGATTGCATGCAGCCTGCTGTGTGGTAATTGCAGTATTCACTGTCATAGCAACCCAATGCTATAAATTGCTATGTCAGGTAGGTGTAGCCCTTTCAGCTTTCCAGAGTGGGGCCCATGCTTCTTTGCTGTGTAAGTCAGAAGGTTGGTATGGTTCTTATATCTGACGCTAGGGGTGTAGCCAGTGATATTTATGTTGTACTCTGACCTGGGTGTTGCCACTTCCACTACACAGTTGTCAGTGTAAAATTGTACTCACCTCTACATTTGCTAACACAAGATACATGGGGGTATGTAGTTTCTTCACTACTGCTACAATTTACTGCCATATATAAGTAGTTATTGGGATGTATTCTTTTGGCACATGAACAGTTTGTGAACTGGTATACTGTGATCATTTATTCACACACTCAACTGTGTGGGGGTTGTGTAGTGCTGCTGTAACAGTATTTACTGCTAGAATGTCTGGTGTAGTGCTGCTGTAACAGTATTTACTGCTAGAATGTCTGGTTCTGTTATCACAGTCATGTGCAATTCCACAACAACTGCTGGTATAGTTCCACTGGACAGGTTTTGTGTTATGGCATTCCTACCTTTACTTTATATTCACACATTCTGGTACATGATATATATTTTTCAGCAACATCTTACTGTACATATCGCACTCATGTAATGCAGTTTCACAACAACTGCTGGTACGGATCCACAGAACAAGCTTTGTTTTATGGCCTTCCTATTTTTCCTTGACATTCACTCATTGTAATGCATGATATATTTATTTCAGCAGCAGGTTATTGTATATCTGTTGTGACTTAGTGGTACTTCATGTAGTCAACTGTGTCCAAGGTCTGAGGTTCGAGACTGACAGAGATGTTTTATTTTGCTGCTGAGCAGAACAAGGGCCCTGACATACAGAGTGATTAAGGCACTTTTAAGCAGTTGTGAGTGGGTTTGCGTGACGCTTAGCTAAGCACACACATGTGCACACTCACTCAAACCCGCTTACTTCTGCTTAAAAGTGCTTACTCGCGCTAACCCCTGTGCTAATTTCTTTGAAAGAAAAGAAAATGGGGAGATAGGAAAGTGGTGAAAAAGGGGGCACAAAGAGGGAAAGACAGTAGGGAAACCAGCTCGGGATGTGCAGGATGGGTGTAGAGAAGTCCCATAGCTGCCCATTTCTTTACCAGCAACAGCTGTGCATATTGCAGAAATTTGGAGTGAAATTTGAAACCTTCCACCCCTGAGAGAGGGGTGAGGACAACAATGTATGCTGTACTGCCAATTATAATTATCAGTTTACATGTCTAGCGGACATGTGTGCGAAATGGGCAGCTATGTATGGGGCGTAATTTTTTTGCAGGTACAGATTGCCCTTTTTTTATTTTTTTTTTTCAGGTGAGAGTGGAATGTGAGGTAGGGAAGTAGGTATATTTGGGGAGGTAGGTTGGGTAGGTATACAGACAAGACAAAGAAGACTCATACAGGGGCGGAGTATGACACATAGGGTAGGTGAACACAATTGATGGGGACGGATGTTTGGAAATCGCAAGCCCATGAGCCCACAGATGGTAACAGTGGGACTGAGATCCCCACCCATGGGCAGTCTCCACTGCACCTTCACAGCCCCGAGGGTGGCTGTGCTGGGGGCTGTGTAGGAGAGGCAGGCTCACCCAAGATACGTGCCACTCTCGCCTCGAGCTGGCATAGGGGATCAGCGACTAAATGCTGGATCTCCCTACGCACCACAACCCAGACCCTTCAGAGGGTGACAGGTGGCCCTTCTCCACCCATGCTTGCAGGGGGGTTGAGCCCCATCCCCTGCAGTGCTTCCACCTGAAGGTGGCACAGGACCAATGGAGGAGGGTGGCCTGAGCTGGGCACCAGACCTGCTGGTGCCAGGTGCAATCACCAGCTGAGGAGGGAGAGGTGGGTCCCCTGGGACCGACCTTCCCATACGTTCTGTGTTTTTAGGTCTGTTAATTTACAACATAGACAACAGCATTCCAGATTAGTTGTAACAGCATGCAGTAATATTCCCATTAACCCAACACATCAGGGTTCCAACAGTTGAACAGCAAGCATAACACATGCATATATTGAATGACAGTGGACATTACAACGGCATGCAGGGATGATTGGTGGCAACAGGCCACCAAGATTGTAGTGTTTGAACATGGCACATGCATCACAGTAAATGCAATTATTTATAGAACAATAGGACATATGTCCCAACAAATGTTTTCAGGTTACACATACCCATTGAGGTGTGGAATTGCATTGTTTATGCACACAGATTAGGGTGTAAAAAGAAACCTCCATTAACATCTTATAAGTACTTTTACACTTCACTACATTACTATTGACTGCAGGTGTATATCCCCTACATGTATTATTACACTAGGCAACTTGCATTATATTGTGTAATGGTTTTGGATAGTTCATTATAGACCTGACCTACATCTGACATACTAACTGTCCAGGTTGCAGATGTTACTGCTACATACTTATGTAGTTTATTTATATTTCAATATCTGCATATCTGGATGTGTTCACGTAACATTTTCAGTTACATTTCTACTGAACCCTACATTTCATGTAGCACACTCACTTTTCTGGATAACACCTTGACATGCTACTCATGTGCCAGAATTACCTATGCATTCCAGTCATTTAGCTACTGCTGGGGACTGTTATATGCTTCACAGCTACTCGCACGTTCTTCATCCACTTCATATGGGACTGCACAACCATGGGTTGACAGCACTTATAACTACAGTACTATTTATTTGATGCAAGGGTACAACAACATTTCAATGTGGGTGACACAGACACACTACAAGTATTATACCTTTATTAATTACATTGCACACTCATTTCTATAGGATCTCTCCTTTATTTGTCATTACAGTGCATACGGGAGACCTATTCAGGACACATTATACCTGTATTGATAGGTTACAACACTCTTTTTCAGGCTCACTCACTCATTATTTTTACAGTACATGCAGAGATACTATTCCAGACTTATGTTACCAGTATGTATGGGTTACTACATCCTATTCCTGGCTCTCTGACTTATGTTGTGTAACAGTACAGGCAGAGGAGTTATTCAGGGTGTGTTATATCTGTATTATTAGGCTACAACACATTTTACATGCTTTCTGACATTTATTATCTCACCTTTATTGATGGGTTACTACACTCTATTCCTGGCTCTATGACTTATGTTATATGGCAGTACATGCAGAGGATTTATTCAGGGTATAAATGTTATATGCTTCACAGCTACTAGCACTTCCTTCATCCACTTTATATGGGACTGCACAACTGTGGGTTGACAGCACTTATTACAACAGTTCAATTAATTTCATGCAAGGGTACAACTACATTTCAAAGTGAGTGACAGAGACACAATCCACATTTTATACCTTTATTAATTACATTGAACAGTCTTTTCTACAGGCTCTCTCCTTTATTTGTACTTACAGTGCATACAGATGACCTATTCTGGACATATTATACCTTTATTGATAGGTTACAACACTAATTTTCGGGCTCACTCACATAATGTTTTGACAGTACATGCAGAGATACTATCCCAGACTTATTTTACCTTTACTAATGGGTTACTACACTCTATTCCTGGCTCTCTGACTTATTTTATGTAACAGTACATGCAGTGAAGTTATTCAGGGCAATTTATATCTGTATTATTAGGCTACAACACATTTTTCATGCTTACTGACATTTATTATATAACAATACATGCAGTATAATTACTAACCTGCCTGGTGGCGCAGCCTTAGCAGCCTATCTGCATAGGCTTGCTGATTAGCGGCACGAACACCTGCAGCTGTGGAGTAAATGAAGGGATAGTGAGACATACCTATCCATTTAACAGACTATCAGCATGTCTTACATACTGCATTCCATGGCTACCTACTCAGTACTGGGGCATCATGCATCTGACGGGCCTCCTGGATCCACTGGTTCAGTAGGTCCTGCTTCCATCTCCTCAGGTCTGCATGGTGGTGACGGACCTGCTCACCAGTCCTTGGGATGCCTGTGGCACTGGTGAGGTCATGAGCCAACCGGTTCCAAGCCTCTGCCTTGTACTCTGTTCCTTGGAACTGGCCCTGCAGGAGACGAGACTCATGACAGTGGACAAGGAGCCAAACCATGTATTCTGACTCCTAGATGCCCCAGCGTTGCGCTCGGAAGCGACTACCCTCTCCAACACCAGACATTCTAACTGCAGATGCGATCTACAATCAGATATGGTGAGTATTCCGCCTATGGGGCTTAAATATGCCACATTTCCCGCACTTTTTTGTGATTGGCCACTTTTGAACTTTTTCGGCTGACTGCAGACCTGCTTAGCAATGGTTAATATACCATTTATAAGTATATGTATGTTAACAGTGGATGTTTAGCCTAAGCTGTCATGGCTTAGTGTTCAGTACTTTGATTATGGTGCACAGTGTCCTGGGTTCGACCCTTGTCATTTCTTTTTATTTTATACTGTCCAGGCAGGCTAGGGAGTGTGGCTGTGTTCATGCAGCTTTGCTCTACGTTGCTCCAGGTTGCTCCATGTTGCCCTACGTTGCTCCACATTGCCCTATGGTGCACTGGTTAGCGCGATGCACAGCTTTGTGCAAACTTATTGTGCTAGGTATAGCGCTGCTTAACTCTAGGCAACTATATTTTGCTGGGTAAAGCGCTGCTTAGCTGTGAGCAAATATACTGCACTGGGTAAAGCACTGCTTCACTACGGGCATTTATATGTGATGTTTCCTCTTACATTTCTATATTTACATTTTGTTCACTAATACATAGGCCATTTCAATGCATTTTAGTAATATATTACTCATTTATATGTCAGGTATTATTTCATGTGCTATTTTAAAACATAAAATTGAGGGGTGTGGTGGGTGTCGAACCGTGAATGCCCCCTCTTTGTGTGATGGCTCTACCACTATGCTATTGCTATTTGGATTGATTTGCATAAACATTTGCTATTATGTTCTACAATGTTGGAATTGCTGACTCTAGCTAAGCTATGTGCACACCCGCGCAATCACGCGCAAATACGGGCAG
This sequence comes from Protopterus annectens, assembly GCF_019279795.1. NCBI lineage: Eukaryota > Metazoa > Chordata > Ceratodontiformes > Protopteridae > Protopterus > Protopterus annectens. The sequence goes on from NC_056741.1 coordinate 1,851,239,420, forward strand.
CTATATCGGGAATTGGTACTCAACTTCTATTTTACAGTTTATAACTCTACTGGGGATTTACATTGTGAGGGGGTTTTGTGTTGGGTGTGTTAACATGAGGGCGGATTTTTACACTTTTCAAATTTCACATACTTGTAGGGGCATGTACTTAGGACTGCTCGGCAGTCAGACATGCCCCCTGCCTCCCTGCATGGTCCGTGTTAGACTTGCACTGCTGTCAGAGTGCCCTTGTGAATATGCATGGCACTCTGACGTCAGTCCGTTCAACTGCAGTTTCCGAGTAAGACATTTGTTGTCTTACACGGCGGTTTCGTGAATCCGGGGGAAAATCTTTATAAGTGCATAGATCTATACGTATAATACTGTGCAACATCAGTGCTTTATGCTAGCCTTGTTTGTTTTACGTGTTTTCATATTTAAAATGAAATGGGCAAGCAGTCAGTATAAGACTGCAAAGCTTATTTTTCACAAAATAATGTGATACATTGTTAGTATTTTTCTCTTGCCTGTTACCTATAGCAAATTGCTCTGTAACTGATTTCTTTTGGTTGTGCTTGATATATCCAGACTTGACCTAACTGCTAGTTTGAATCATTTTCTGCAAATAAGAGACTGATGGAAAGAAATGATACAGAAATCAAATACGCTGGTGCAAGAATTTAAGCTTGGGATATGAAATCTAATTTATACACTACAAAAATTAATTTAATCATAGACAGAGTGCTGTAACTAATGAGGCTTTTAAATGTTAGTAGAAACTAAAAAGGGAAATTATTAAACACTTGTTAATGAGCACATATAAAAGCTGTACATGTGTGAAAGCTCCATTACAGAATAATAACATGGCTAGATAAGAGAGTCAGCGAACTCAAATTATTTACACAAAATCTCCATTTGAGTCTGCTCTTCAACAATGACACTCAGTTTCAGTCCCAGGGGAGTGTTTGAGTCCCAAGTACTATTAATTCAGATTTACATCCTATTCTAGGCATTTTTGAAAAAAGTTTGTAAATTTGACATCTGAGATTTATTAAGAAGCCACCCAATATTCATTATAATTTGGTTCATAGTCAGTGGGCATTATTGAATGAACTCAAGTCTACTGCTAACCTAAGTTATGCATTCCAATAAAAGGGTGAGGCTTGGTCATCATGGACGAATTGGATTATGAATAACTGTTGTTAAATATACAATATGATGGCCCATATCTTGAAGTCTTCATCAATGAGATCAATACAGCATACCATAAAATTGATGTCATCTTATATGATATGCCCATGCATGGCCATATAAGACCAGCACAATACAAATTTATGCACACCAGTACCCCAAGAATACCTAAGATATTTAGTGTGCCTAAAATTCATAAGAATTTATCTGACCCTCCTCTCAGGACGATTGTTGATGCTAGTAATTCCAAAACTTGTTGTCTAGCCAGAGTAATTGATTACCATCTCAGACCTCATGTTATGGCTATACATTACCTTTCCAGAGATTCCTGGTACGTCTTAACAAAGTGTAGAGATTTAAATTTAGCACTTAACCTGTTTTTTATTAGAACTGATGTCAAAGATCTTTTCAGCTGTATACCGCACAATATAGAGCAAGAATGGTTTCAGAAATATTTGTCATTTTATTTGAATCTCTACCAAAACCAGGTCAATACTTTAACTACATTAATGGAGCTTGTTTTCGATAACAATTACATTTATTTTCAAGGTCAGTATTTTAAACAGACCAGGTATATCCATAGGTGCTGCCTGTGGCCCCCTTTTCTCCATTTATGGCCTGGGAGAGCATATTTTTACTAAATAGTTCATTCTACCAGTATATCTACATGTACACAGATTACCTGGATGATCTAATTGTGGCTTGGGTGGGCCCAATTTATCGGGTCTATGTTAATGCATTGAAAAAGCCATTAATTGAATGGCTTTATAATTGAAAATGCCGGTAATAGAAGTGTGTTTTGTGAGATCGTGGTACAGTGAAGATTGGAAAATTTGCCCTTTCCTCACTGTAGTGTGATCTTGGAGTTGGTATACATAATGAGCAGGGGGGGGCTCAGTCCCTCACAAAATGATTACCGGCATTTTTGATTATAAAGCCATTCAGTTAACAGCTTTTTCGATGCTGTAATATAGGTTCATAGGTTCATAGGTAGGTACTAGGCTATCTGCCCGAGGGCATTTATAAGCCTAGCTAGAGTGTGTCAGCTTTCACCGCCCCATTGATTAGTTAACTGAGCCTCTGTCAAGAAGAGCCAATGAAGTGATCCCAGGGGTGTATTTTATGTTACCCATCCACTCGTCAAGGTTTCTCTTGAAGAGTGTTAGTGAGGGGCTCTGCCTAATGTAGTTAGGAATTTTGTTCCAAAGCATGGGGAGTCTCTGTGACAGGAATCTATCCCTCCAGCATGTTCTATTTATTGTTGTGGTGAGGTTTAGCTCACTAGAGCGAGTGGCACGCAGTGACTTGGATTTATTTAGATGGAGCATGTCCATCAATTCTGAGTTGGACATGGCTTTGTAAGTCAGGCAGAGATCACCTCTGAGTAAGCGATATGCGACTGAGTACAGCTGGAGTTTTTCCAATCAGGCTTCATAGAACATACGTTTGAGGCCAGTAATCCTCTTGGTGAGGTACTTTTGTGGTCTTTCCAGCTGTTGGAAGTGTCTTGTGAGGTACATTCCAAATGGGGCATTGTACTCTATGATGGGTCTGATGAGTGACGAATAGAGGGGCACTATAACCTCTTTATTTCTAGATGTGAACCCTTTAGTAATTAGATAGGCTACATAGAAGGATTTCCTAACTACTTTGGCAATATGATTGTCAAAGGAGAGATAACTATCTACCTGGGTCCCCAGATCTCATATTACCTCTTCTGTATTACGGGGGCTGCCACCTATGTGCTAATTCATGGGTGTTTTGTTTTTCCCAAACAGGATGACTATGCATTTTTTGGCATTTAGCTTGAGACCATGACTTTGACACCAGGTGTCCGTCTCAGTAAGGCCCTTTTGGAGAATGTACGTGTCAGCCAGAGAGTCAATTATGGCTCCCAGTTTGCAGTCATCGGCAAACTTGGTTACCCATAGTCCTCCTGTGTTTGCCTGTACTTCTGAGAAGTATATGCTAAACAATAGGGGTCCCAGGACCGAGCTTTGTGGGACATCACTTGTGACTGGTTTAGAGTCGGACCTGGAGCCTGCTATTCTTACTGTGTGAGTTCTGTCTGTAAGCCAGTTGGCAACCCCTCTTATGACGTAAGGGTTTATGTTCAGGCTGGTGAGCTTTTCTATAATTACCAAGTGGGGAATGGTGTCAAAAGCCTTGGCGAGGTCAAGGTAGGCTGTGTGAACTACCTTCCCCTCATCTATGGCCTTGGTGACTGTCTCGAAGACGTCAACCAGGTTTAGTAAGCATGATCTACCCTTAACAAAGCCGAACTGGGTTGGGTCAAGTGTTTGCAGGTTCCCAATGTCTTTGTTAACAAGTTTCATGATGTTGCACTCCATAGCCTTACAGACCAGGCTAGTTAGGCTTATGGGGTGATAGTTACCAGGGTCAGTTGTGGGCCCTCCTTTGTGGAGTAGAATAACCGTTGCTGTCTGCCATTCTATGGGCATGTAGCTTGTGGAGAGGCTGAGGTTGAACAGTGTGTTTAGGTGGGGATTAGTTTGTTCTGTAGTTTGTGCAAGACACAGCCTGGGACACCATCTGGCCCCATTGATGTTGTGCTTTTGGCTTTTGAAAGGGCTGTTTTCACCTGTGCGTCTGTGATTTCCAGGACACTACACTTTTCCGGTATTGTTGTGGGCCATTTTGGGGGTTGAGAGGGGGGTGAAGTTTGCACTGAATCTATCTGCCAGGATGTTGGCAATATCTGTGGGTTCAGTATATTTTGTGCTATTTTTCATTAGCTCAGAGCATATCTGTGAGTTGCCACTTAGATTCTTGACATAGCTAAAGAAGGCTTTGTGGTTATCTTTCGAATGCTTGGCTATTTTTCTTTCGAAGTTAGCCTTGTAGGATTTTATGAGGGACCTTAGTTTGTTACTGATACTGATCAGGGATGTCTTTCTTTCTTGGGATTTGCTTTTTTTCTGAACTAGTTTCCTCCTTCTGTTGTATAGCCTGTTTATGGCAGGGGTCCACCAGACTGGTTTCCTTCTCTTAGGGGAGTGAGTCTTGGTTTTGCTAGGGATGGCACGATCCATGCATCCTTGTAGGTGCTCATAGAGTGCATTTATAAAGGTTCCTGCATCTTGGACACTGTTATCCTTTAGTGTGGGGGCTGTGAAACTTACCACCTCTGTCTTAAGTAAGGTGAAGTGCTATAGAAAAGTTTTTCACTGTGGTTTCCTTGGTTTGAGGTGGTGGTGTGGTGTAGACATCCAGAGTGATTAGTTTATGGTCTGATCTAACCAGGGACGGGTTGACCTCCGGTGGGGAACACCTGTCGCCCATGTTGGTGATGACCAGGTCCAATATATTTTCACCTCTAGTAGGGGAGTTTACCAGCTGATCCAGGGCATTTGAGTTGATAAATTCCAGGAAGCGCTGGACCTGGGAGTTTGTACTTGAATAGTTTTCCCACTTAACGGTAGGGTAATTGAAATCTCCCATTATCAGGGTGTTTGGTAGGGCCTTCATGTTTTCCAGTGTCTCCAGAAAGGAGGAGTGGTGGTCCTGGGTCATGGAGGGTGATCTGTAGCAGGCCACAATTTGCATTGCAGATTTGCCTAATGTTAGTTGCACATGGATGATCTCGGAGGTATCATGCTGCGCCACTAACCTGGAGGTGTAGGTATCACTGATGAATATGGATACACCCCCTCCTTTTGTGTTTTGGTCCATGTTCTGTGGCTGAAATGTGTGGTATGAGTTGTAGCCTGGTAGTGCTGGGATGCTCTGTGGAGCCTTGAACCAGGTTTCAGTTACTGCACAGATGTCGACATTCTCCATACTGAGGAGTGCTTTGAGCGCGTGCATTTTGAGATTTAAACTCCTGGCATTGAGTAACATAACCCTCATTTTTTTATTTGTGCTGTTTATGGAGGTGGGTTTGACTTTTGAGCCTTGCCTAAAAAAGGCACTATGGGGGCAGCAAGATCCTTGGCCAGTATTTGAAAGCCTAGGGGTGACAGGTGCAAGCCGTCTCTTGCGAAGCAACAAGGCTTGTCGAGCATGTTGTCCCAGGCTGACAGACACTGGATCCCCTTTGAATGACACCAGAAGCTTAGCCAATTGTTGAAATTGATCATTTTTTCTTTATACTGCAGTATCATTCTTGGTGAGGGCAGGATGTTACTCAGGGTCAGGGTCATACCTGCCTGGGGCTACATGATCAGAGAGCTCTTCCATGTCTCTTTTCATGTAGTCCAGGGAGGTACATCTCAGGTCATTCACACCAACATGAACAATGACAGAGTTATATTTGTACTTGTTCTGGAGTGACCTTAGTGCTTGTGTTATGTGGCAGATTCTGGCTCCCGACAGGCAGCTAACAGTAACTTTCTCCTTGTCCAGCCGAGTGAGTGGGACATCAGTATGCCTGACTATAGAGTCGCTTATTACTAGTGTGTTAGATATGTTATTTCGCCTTAAGGGCTGTGATTGTGAGGCACACTGATTTTGTGTTTTATGTGTTGTCTGGTTTGACTAGAGGTGCAGGTTTTTGGGTGTCTGCTTTGGAAGTCTGTGATGCTTTTGCAGGTTTTTATTTAGAGCCTCCGAGTATGATTTTGTGTATTTATGTGTATTTTTTGCCAGTGCTGGTTTAGTATGTCTGTGTGAGGCTGGAGGTGTGGTGCAAGTGTTAACTTTCTCCTCATGACTGCCTGTTCCAGTCTTGGGTGGAGAGTGCTTTGCCTCCAATTTAGCTTTATAATTGCATCTCTCGCATATGTTAATGTTTTGTGGTAAGAGGAGAGGGTTGTCTGTGTACATGAGGCAGTTGTTATATTGCCTCAGGATACCCAGGTTCACCAGCTGGTCTGCAGAGTATATCTGAAATTGCCCTTTGGTCATGCCTGAATAGTAGGGTGAGCTGCTTAGTCACTTGGTTGGTGAGGGGTGAATAATGAGCCTTGCTCTGCTAGGCAATCAAGTGTCAGGGTATATAGACCCCAATTTATCTTATCAAGGAATTAATTTCCTATATAAGTAGCACAAGATCCTTCATGGCATGTACTTATACTGTAGGATATGGATCTATTAACTATTTGGATTTATCCTTAACTACAGATCCCTCAGAACAAGCCAAGAGTCATATTATTCACCCTGATATTGTCACCCAGTCAAACTAAGTGACCAACCTATTCCAGTGGCCTCTTACATTACAGTAGTAACCATCCCTACCATCAGAAGTGGGCAGTGATAAAGGGGCAGATGGTAAGTGACAGCAAGGATGGTTTCAAAATGAAATTACTTTATTGATGAATGCCATAAACTGAAAGACATGTTCCTAAATAGAGGCTATCCTAACCCTATGGTTTCATCCATTATGGAGGAGGTTATAAACAAGAGGAAATCTCAGATCTATGTTCTACATTTTGGTGCCTATTAATCAAGTGATAAGCCTCATTATTCCTAATGACAATGTAGCACCAGTAGCTGCTTTATCGAACCTCCCTGATTTAAACCAGTTCCCTACCCAGGTGGATATTGCAACCAATACTAGACATCCATTTATCACTACCAAAAATGCAGATAATGAACAGACAGTTGCTATTATATCTAAGAACTGGGAACTTATTTCTAGCAACAATAATGTTTATGAAAAATTTGGTGCCCACCCTAAAATAATTTATAACCATAGGCAGTCACTTAAAAATTATTTTGATAGTATTTCCAATACCAGAAGTGATGTTACAGGAACAATGGCAAATTGAGGTACATGTAGTCAGTGCCACCTAGTTTGACCAGGTGACAATATCAAGGTGAATAATATGATTCTTGGAATAAAGGGGCATTACAATTGCCATATGCTGGGCATTGTTTATATTGCTGTCCATAAACAATGCCCTGCATTTTAAGTGGTTAAGAAGGAGGGCAAATTAAAACAGCTCATTTATGAGCATTGTTACAAAATGCAAAAACAAAAGCCCACCAATGCATATAACATTTGGCCAAACATTGTGATTATACATTCAGGTTTTCTATACTGGAGCAAGTAGAACATCACCCCAGATGTGGGCCATGGTCAGTCATCCTAGAGCTAAATGAGCTGTGGTGGCAAGTTTTTCTTAATGTCTCCATACCTCCTGGTCTGAATGAGCCCATTAGTACCAATAGTCTTTTAAAACTGAGCGCTTATGAAAAATGAATAATGAATATAATGTCCCTATGACAACTCTCATTTATAGTTATATTGTATATGTATCATAAATATGTGGTGCTGTCTTGGTTATGTTCTAATGCAGAAGGTTTTGGGACTTTGAAATTTTTAATTTCTGGATAATCACATGACCTGCAGAGAGTATAAAACTGATCATATGACTTTTTACTACCATGGGTCTATATTATATCAGCGAACGCTTAAAAAAGCGAACACTGATTGATCGACCTTATGTAAGCGAAAGCTTACAATCTCGAACTGTCAGATCAGCGATTTTTTTCCTAGGGAAAAAAATCGCTGATCCAAAACACATACACACAACACAAGCACACCAAACAAACAGAAATCCACACACATACACCTAAAATCTGACACCTAACCATACACTAAACTATGCACACACCATTAACTATCCACTTACCTTAACCCAAACCCTAACCCTAAGGTCCATCACTATCACACACTCACATCACCCGCTCCCTAACCGTAATTCACCTAAATCTGCCCTAACCCTCATGTCCACACAATCGCACACATACCTAACCTGAGCCCTACCCTAACTCCCCTAAACCACCCTAACACTCACATCCACAGAATCACACACTTACCTGAATCCGACCCACAACTTTCCACCACAGCACTGAAAATACCGAAGCAACTGAAACAGACAACCGAATTCTTTCCCTAGGAAAAAATTTGGGTTTCTGCTGCTTCGATAGTTTTCACTTTCGCTTACATAAGGTCGATCAATCAGCGCTTTTTTAAGCGTTCGCTGATATAATATAGACCCACTGCCATCTGATGAAGTCTATCACTTAGTGGACTAAAGCGCTTATCGATTTTAATTTTCATTTGTTTTACTAAGTTGTTGTAGTGCATTATTAAATAGCTTTGGGTACTTGCTGCCTGATGTGTTTTTATATTCTAGATAAGAGAGTGCCAAATTATTAGGTGCTCTTGTGTTGGGTCGATCTAATGTCCAGATGTCTGACTTGTTCTCTACCCTGGTATCCTTCTGTTTTAGATAGTATCAAATTATCTTTGGTTCTACACACATAAACCAGGAAACTTGCAATATTTATGAATCCCACCACTTGTTTCTGGAACAGATGGTCATGGCAAGGCACTGCCTTGAGGAAATTTTCACAAAGAGGCCCTGCAGAATGAGGTGAACGTAGGTTAAAATGCACTTAAGACTTTTCAATAAGTTATAACCAAATGTATTGTTTTTGTTTATGGAGAAGATAATTTATATCTTGAAGAGTATTAGAATTTCTGTAATTATGATGTAGGAGTCACAACTTGCTCACTTTGTATTTTATAATTGTTTTCTTTGATAACATCTCACATCGGCTTTTGGAAGACAATAAGTAGAAAAATAGCATACCCCTCTCTCATCTTCATAGCACAAGAAATCTGGAAACCAAAAATAATGGTGGGCAACAAAGGTCCAAAATCAAGGAGAGATTTAAAATACTGCTCTTATAAACTTAGAAAGTTGTCAGAATAACATCTTTTACATTACCATGTATTTTCTGAAGGATCTGAAGTCTGAAACTCAAATGTTTGTCATTATTTAGTGAGATCTTTCTTCAAAGATTTGTCAGAAACAACACAAATTTCATGAAGAACAGACCAAAAATATGTAAAAAAAAAAATCTGTACATTCCGAGAAATTCTGGATAGTTGAGAGGTATTCCACCAAGCGACTCCTTTGTATTGCTCTTGCTTGATTATACTGTCTACAAAAGTGCTGTATGGATAGAGATAAAGACCCAGGTATAACAATTCTTGGGGAAGGTGGGCATAGCTGTGTGTGTGTGTGTGTGTGTGTGTGTGTGTGTGTGTGTGTGTGTGTGTGTGTGTGTGTGTGTGTGTGTGTGTGTGTGTGTGTGTGTGTGTTTGTGTCTAAGATCGGTGTTAAACATTAGCATTATAAGACAAAAGGGTCCAGTGAAAGCGTGATGTGCTGCAGCATGAAATATTTCAGGTGTAGTTTTATTTATTTTGTCACCATGAGCTGCCTTGTGAAATATTTCAGGTGTAGTTTTACTTATTTTGCCACCATGAGCTGCCTTGTGAAATATTTCAGGTGAAGTTTTATTTATTCCATCACCACAGGCTGTAGTGTGAAATAATTGTGTATAAATTTATTTATTTCATCACCATGAGCTGCAGCATGAATTATTTCAGGTGTAGTTTTATTTATTTCATCACTATGTTCTAAATAGTAAGTGAGCTGCACGGCTATTCTATAAATGCCCAGAACACTTTTGGAAATAACATTTGTTATAGACATGAAGCCTGCATTTTACAGGTATAAGTAAAGGCTAAACAAAGTTCATAGGTTCATAGGTTCATAGGTTTATACTAGGCTATCTGCCCTAAGGCATTTATAAGCCTAGCCCAAAGTTTTGTGGCTTACGCCACCCCTTATATGAAAAAATAATGTGCCCATTAGTTTGTTGTGCCTCTGTCCAGCAGTGACACAGAGGTGATTCCCAGGGTAAACCTATGATCTCCCATCCACAGGTCAAGATTTCTCTTGAACAGAGCCAGCGAGGTGCTCTGCCTCACATGGACCGGGATTTTATTCCACAGCATAGGGAGTCTCTGAGTGATAAATCTATCCCTCCAGCACGTCCTATTTATATCCGTGCTGAGGTTTAAGTCGCTTGCTCTAGTGGTTTTGGTGGATTTGGATTTTTTGAGGTGGAGCATGTCCATTAATTCCGGGTTGGACATGGCCTTGTATGTCAGGCACATGTCATCTCTGCGCAGACGGTATGCGACTGAATAGAGCTGGAGTTTCTTCAATCTGGCAATATATGACAGATTTTGGAGTCCCTTTATCCTTTTGGTGAGGAACTTTTGGGGTCTCTCCAATTGCTGCAGATGTCGGGTGAGATACATCCCGAATGGGGCATTGTACTCGATCATTGGTCCGATAAGTGAAGAGTACAGGGGAACAATGACCTCACTAGATCTGGATGTGAATCCCTTCATGATCAGGTGGGCAATGTAGAAGGTCTTTCTAACCACTTTAGCAACGTGAGTGTCAGAAGAAAGGCCACTGTCAACCTGGGTCCCCAGGTCCCTGATAACCTCTTCTGTGCTTAGTGGATTGCCACCTATATGGTAGCTTGGGGTTACCTTGTTTTTCCCGAAGGGTATGACTATACATTTTTTGGCGTTTAACTTCAGGCCATGGCTCTGGCACCAGCTATCTGTTTCCGTGAGTCCCTTCTGAAGGATATCCATGTCCGATGCACTTTCCACTATGGCGCCCAGTTTGCAGTTGTCTGCAAACTTTGTCAGCCAAAGTCCTCCCATGTTGGCCTGTACTTTTGAAAAGTAGATGCCAAACAATAGGGGGCCAAGGACCGAGCCCTGTGGGACACAACTTGTGACCGGCTTGGAGTCTGACATAGCGCCAGCAACTCTAACCCTGTGGGTTCTGTCCTTAATCCAGTTTGCAACCCATCTTGTGACATATGGGTTTACATTTAAGCTGGTAAGTTTTTCTACAATACCCGAGTGGGGTATTGTGTCAAAAGCCTTTGCGAGGTCAAGGTAGGCTGTATGGACTGCCTTTCCCTCATCAATGGCCTTGGTGACTGTTTCGAAGAAGTCGACCAAGTTCAAAAGGCATGATCTGCCCTTGACGAAGCCAAACTGGGTCGGGTCCAATGTCTGCAAGTCCCCTATATCTTTGTTTATGAGCTCCATTATGATCCTCTCCATAGCTTTGCAGACTAGACTTGTTAAGCTTATGGGGCAGTAATTACCAGGGTCCGTAGAGGCACCGCCTTTGTGGAGTGGGACCACAGTTGCTGTACTCCACTCCTTGGGCACGTATCCTGTGGTAAGGCTGAGATTAAACAGCTGCCTTATGTGTGGGTTTAATTCCTCATTTAGCTCATGTAGCACACAGCTGGGGACACCATCCGGTCCCATTGATGCTGTGTTTTTAGCTTTAGAGAGAGCAGCTTTCACCTGCGCATTTGAGATGTCTGGGAGGCTACACTCTGCTGGGATAGTTATCTCTCCTTTAGGGGAGGGGGGTGAAGTTTGCACTGAACCTGTCTGCCAGTATGTTGGCAATGTCTGTGGGTTCAGTGATTTTTGTATCATTTCGGACTAATTCTGAGCATATCTGGGAGTTTCCACCCAGGTTCCTAACATAGCTGAAAAAGGCCTTATGATTGTCCTTTGAATCCATGGCAATTTTTCTCTCAAAACTGGCCTTAGTTGATTTTATGAGTGCTCGTATTTTTTTACTAATAATGATCAGGGTGACTTCCCTTTATGGATTTTGTTCTATCATGTAATAGCTTTCTCCTCTTATTGTAAAGTTTGTTAATGGCTGGGGTCCACCAGACTGGACGTTTGTCCTTTGTGGAAAGATTCTTGGTTTTATTTGGGATTGCCTGATCCATGCAGTCCTGGAGGTGTTCATAGAAGGCATTTGTAAGGGCTTCCGCAGCTTGGGTTGTGGTTTCCACTAGCTCAGGGGCCTTGAAGGATACCACACCAGTCTTGAGTAGTGTGAAGTTTGCTTTAGAGAAGTACTTCACTGTGGTCTTTTTTGTTTGGGGTGGGGGCGGGATGTGGATTTCCAGTGAGATTAGTTTATGATCAGATCTCACCAATGAGGGATATACTTCCGGTGTGGAGCATTTTGTCCCCATGTTTGTGATAATGAGATCTAGTATATTTTCTCCTCTCATGGGAACAGTGGCTAGCTGCTCCATGGCATTTGAATTTATGAACTCCAGGAACCGTTGGGCTAGAAAGTTAGGGCTTGAGTAATGTTCCCAGTCTATATTCAGGTAGTTGAAGTCACCCAATATGATGGTGTTTGGAGATACATTTATACCCTCCAGTGTCTTCAGGAAGGCTGTGTGGGGCTCCTGAGTTTGAGAGGGTGGCCTGTAGCATGCTACAACTTGTAGAGCAGTTTTGCCTATGGTTAGTTGCACCTGGATGGTTTCCGAAGCTTCGTGCGTTGCCACCAACCTGGAGGTGTGGGTATCCTTTATGAATATGGATACACCCCCTCCTTTTGTGGTGTGGTCCAGGTTTTGGGGCTGGAACGCATGATATGAGGTAAAACCTAATAGTGCCGGGGTGCTCTCACTAGCCTTGAACCAGGTTTCAGTTACAGCACAGACATCGATGTTCTCCATACTGAGAAGGGCCTCAAGTGCATGCATTTTGAGATTTAGACTTCTGGCATTGAGCAGCATTACTCTCAGTTTCTTCCCATTTTTGTTTTATATGTAACAAAACATATGTTCCATATGTAACAAAAATTAGCTAGTAATTTTTTTTTTGGGGGGGTGGGGTTACGTCACATATTCTAAGGTGATTCCTAAAATTTTTGCTTAATAAAGTGAAGTGCTCACATGCATTGTTGTTATTTTGCATGTATATTGCACTCTTAAATGTGTACCGCCATAAGACACTCCCCGGGATTCAGCAAACGTCCATGCAGGAATATCCTTTTCCAGCATGGAAGGGACTACATGGGTGCAGCACAGCAGCGCTCCATGCATATGCATGAAGGCGAGTTGCCCTACTGCAATACATACATGGAAATGTATACGAGTGCAGGGGGCATGTCTGAGAGCAGTGCTCTCACAGGATACACGCCCCCTGCACACCAGAATTGCCGTACGGCAATGTAAAAAGAGCGAGATCGCTCATTTCACAGAATATAAACCCCAACAGGAGAGATCCCCAGAAAATGCCCAGATTCCTGCCGTATAGTGTACGGCCGTGAAATAAATAAATGGCCACTGCCAAAGTAGTGGCATATCATTGAAGAATGAAGTTAGAAAATAATGACAGAACTAAGTTTTAGACGTCATACCCATCAGAAAATGCATGTGAATGCAAAACCTGTTATTCTAACAACTGTCCAAGTTTGTAAGAGCAATATTTAAAAAGTGTCCATAATGTTTTTTTTTTCAAATCAGCAGGAAAGTTTAAGCATGGCTGCAGGGGTGTGCCCATTGCTTAGCTACACTTAGCCCAGCTTAAACAGCCCAAGAAGTTAAATAGCAATAGACAGCCCCCATAAGCAGTAGTGCAACAGCGTAGTGGTTAGAGCATATGATTTGCATATACTCAGGGTTCTATAGCCACTTCAATTTTTTTATGTGAAATCGTCACAAATGTAATATTTTAGTATATTTATGTATTAAGTAACTTGTATTTCCCAACCAGAGCAGTGTATTAGGGCTAGATGTGAGGTGCCAGTGTACTGAAGTTGTTAAACCCCCATATAAACACAAGTGTCCCATACATGCAGTCACACAAAATATAATATCGCAGAAAAGCACATAGGGGGACGTTATGGAAGGTCAACATACATATCATAAGCTATGCTAAATGATGAATGAAACCCACCATCATGATAGTCCAAAAAATGAAAGGTAAATAATGCTACTTTATTCTCAGCTCAGCTGAGGCACTGTAAACATTGCTGAAATGTAAATGCTAAGCAGGAAGTACTGTAGCTAAGTAGATGTGAGCACTGGTAAGCTGTGCTCAGCACCTGCCCCTTTAAGTACTGCCAACCTTAGCTAAGCAGGTTTGCCCATAGCTTAGCTTAGCTCAGCATATTCAAAACCATCCAATCACGGTAAAGGGTGGGAAATCGGCCATATTTAAACCCCACATGTGGGAATACAACTCATAACTGGTTGCATCTCCCCACTGTAGGCAGTATGGCAGGTGTCGGAGAGGGCATGTGCTTTTGGGTGCAGCGCTGGGGCATACAGGAGTCCAAGGTCATGGTAGGACTCCTGGTAAAAAAACATGATGTGAGTCTGCTGCAGGACCAGTACCAGGGCTCCCAATATAAAGCGGAAGCCTGGGAAAGTCTCGCCTGTGATCTCACCAGTGCCACTCGCGTCCCTCAGAATGGTGAGCAGGTCTGGCACCACTATGCCGATTTGAAATGGAGGAAGAGGGAGCTCTTAGAACAGTGGGCCCAAGAAGCAAGAGAGAGAGGATATGTCCCAGCAGTGTGTAAGTATTCATAGCAATAACAGTTTACCAAAGTCCAGCCTGTGTATGTCATGGATAGGTATGCCATACATGTTTCTCTATTTTCTTTACAGTTCCAGCTGAGCAGGCTGTGAAGCAGGAAGCCCATGCAAGCAGGTTGCAAAGGCTGTGCCGCGAGGCTGGTGAGTAATAATCCTGCTTGTAGTAGCCATACCAAATAAATATAAAGGAGTAAAATGTCATCTTGCAGTATAAAAAATGTGTATGGTTTGTACTGAATAAACCAGAGAATATGACAGTAATAGTCCCATATAGGTCATATTTAAATACAAGTGTAACTGCCTGGCAATAAAGTTCTAAATCCTGGACTGGTTGTTTTTACTCTGGTATTGTATGGCCTGACATGCTGCATTCACCAAGATCTGATATCTGAATAGTAATGTTGTGTTAACCACTGTTTCCCATACTGTGCTACATAAAAATATGTCTAGAATGTCTGTATAAGAATGTTGTAATTACAAGGTCAGATTGTACAACCAAGAGAAACTTAGATAGAAAACATTGAATAAAATAACAGTTTCTTAATAGCTCACTCTGATGAAACGCACATTGTTGTATCTTTAGCAGACACAGCCATGGTTTGAATCCCGGGAGAAGTAGCAAGCTGTATGCATAATTTTAACTATGATTTTGGGAATATTTATAGGATTAGTTAGGCAATGTTAACAAACATTCCCCCCACAGGTCTTTCAGGTAAGAGAACTGTAACTGCCTGGCAATTAAGTTCTAAATCCTGGACTGGTTGTGTTTACTCTAGTATTGTATGGCTTAACATATTGCATTCACCAAGATCTGATATCTGAATAGTAATATTGTGTCAACCACTGTTACCTATACTGTGCTACATAAAAATATGTCTAGGAATGTCTGTATAAGAATGTTATAATTATAAGGTCAGATTGTACAACCAAGAGAGACTTAGACAGAAAACACTGAAGTAAAAGACAGCAGTTTCACAATAGCTCACTCTGATGAAACACAAATTGTTGTATTTTGGCAGACACAGCCATAGTTCAAATCCCGGGAGTGGTAGTAAGCTGTATGCATAATTTTAACTAGGAATCTGGGAATATGTGTAGAAACAGTAAGGTAGTGTTAACAAACATTCCCCCACAGGTCTACCATGTAAGAGAAGTAGAATGTAGTATAAGACGGTTGAAGTATACACTGTGTAAAACATACCATTGCTCAAATCAAGGTCATAGGGTATTGTAATAATACCTGTAGAGTAATGATTAGAACAATGATCATTAAAGTTGTGAGTACTGCAAGGATGTACAAGTTGTTAACTGACATCTCCCCCCCACCATATATGCAACAATAATCTAAACACACAAATCAATGGGTATGTTTTACACCACACCTACTGTTGGGACATATGTCCTATTATTAAGCAAATATTGAAATGTGTTTCTATTAATGTTCCATGTTCAAATACTATCATTGGTGGCCTATTGCTATCAATGTAACCTACATGCCATTGTAATGGCCACTGTGGTTCCATATATGCATGTGTTCTGTTTGCTATGCAACTGCTCCAAATCTGTTGATTTGGGTTAACAGGAATATCTATGCATGCTGTTATAACTAATCTTGGATTGTGTTGACTATTAGTAACCCACATATGTCCTACAACTCCAGCACCATAGCACGTTAGGGAAGGCCGGTCCCAGCGAACCCACCTCTCCCACCTCATCTGAACTTGACACCAGGCCCCAGCACATCTGGGTCCCCCCTGGAATCTCCTCATCCACTGGTCTTGCACTACCTTTGGTGGAACCACCTCAGGGGATGGGGCTCATCCCCCACCCTGGGAGCAGGCGTGAATAGGATTCCGTCACCCAAAGCCAGGTCCAGGGACTGGTGTGTAGCGATCTCCGAAAGGAGTTTGGAGATCTGCTACGCCAGCTTGAGGGCCGCGTAGTGCAAGTAGAGGGTCAGCCTGCCCCTTCTGCTCAGCCCCCAGCACAACCACCTTTGGGGACATGAAGGT